>NC_064645.1:423103673-423406703 GCF_023864345.2 Schistocerca serialis cubense
TAACGCGTATTACACGCTTTTCAAGAATCACACTTTGGGTCCCTGTTATTCTGTTGACGCTCTAAATAGCAGCAACATGCTACATTCTCTAATAGTGTTTTCATGCTGTAATTGGAAGAGATTCCACTGGAGATACGACAGTCCATGTAGTATCAACGTGACGAACATACCGCCCATTCCGAACATACAATTGCGGACATCGTTAACAGAATATTTAGAAATTGTTGGATCTATTTGTCGGCTAACACAAACTGGCCCGCATGCTCACTGTGATCAAAACTATCCGGACACCCGCAAAAAAAAAAAAGTTTTCATATTAGGTGCATTTTTTTGCGACCTACTGCCAGATACTCCCATATCAGCGATCTCAGAAGTTATTAGACATTGTGAGAGGCCAGAATGAGGCGCTCCGCGGAACTCACGGACTTCGAACGTGGTCAGGTGACTGAGTGTCACTTGTGTCATAGGTCTGTACGCGAGATTGATGCACTCCTAAACATCACTAGGTCCATGGTTTCCAATTTTATACTGAAGCGGAAACGTGAAGGGACACGTACAGTAGAAAAGCATACAGGCCGGCCTCGTCTGCTGACTGAGAGAGACCGCCGATAGTAGAAGAGGGTCGTAATGTGTAACAGGCAGACATCTACCCAGACCATCACACAGGAAATCCAAACTGCATCAGGATCCACCGCAAGTAATGTGACAGTTAGGTGGGAGGTGAGAAAACGTTGATTTATAGTCGAGTAGCTGCTCATAAGCCACAAATCACGTCGGTAAATGCCAAACGACGCCTCGCTTGGTGTAATGAGCGTTAACATTGGACTACGGAACAGTGGAAAAACCTTGTGTGGACTGACGAATCACGGTACACAATGTGCCGATCCGATGGCAGGGTGTGGGTATGGCGAATGCCCGGTGAACGTCATCTGCCAGCGTGTGTAGTGCCAACTGTAGAATTCGGAGGCGGTGGTGTTAGGGTGTGGTCGTGTTTTTCATGGAGAGGGCTTACACCCCTTGTTGTTTTGCGTGGCACTACTACAGCACAGGCCTACATTGAAGTTTTAAGCACCTTCTTGCTTCCCACTGTTGAAGAGAAATTCGGGGATGGCGATTGGATCTTTCAGGACAATCGAGCACCTGTTCATAACGCACGGCCTGTGATGGAGCGATTACACGACAATAACAAGCCTCACCGACCGACATCAAGCTTTAATTAAAATCCACACATATGATGTCACTGTAGTTTTCTTACATGGATACCATCTGGCAACTGGATATTTGTAATTTTTCATATTTATGGTATGTGGAGTCAGGAGCTCAAATATAAATCCCTAAAGCAGTTCAGCGCCACTCTAAAGAATTCTCGAAAGAACTGGCTTTAAAGATTTGCGAGGACCTTTAATCGACTAGGTACAAGGCTATTTTACGGGGAAAAACGACTTTGAAGATTTCCGTGGACCTTCAATTACCTGAATATGAGACAACTTTTCGCGATTTCCTCCGTGGGTCACACGACACTGTTGTACGTTGGTAAGCAATGGATCGCTGGTTTCAATCTCTCTATGGCATTTGTCCATTTTTTTGTTCATTTAAATATAAAAATCACCAAATACATTCTAATTACCAATGTAAATTCTTAATTATCCATATTTTATAAAAGGTTGTTGGTTGTTAATATATATTTTTAAATTAAAACAACATTGTACATTTGTTAACAATCTTTTATAAAATATCGATGAGTCAGAATCACAAAAAGTAACCATCCCGGAATCTGCCTGGAGCGATTTAGGAAAATCACGGAAAACCGACATCTGGATGGCGGGACGCGGGTTTGAACCGTAATCCTCCCGAATGCAAGTCCAGTGTGGTAACCACTGCGTCACCTCGCTTGTTGTGGTATTAGAAACAAGAAGATGCGCATTTTCCACAAACATTCGAAAATATTTGTGATAATTAGCATACGTTTGACAATTTTTTTATTTTAATGATGGAGGTATTCGAAACGAATGAAAGTAGTAAAACGAAAACAAAAGACCATACCAAGATTCCAACCAGCGATCCATTGGCTACCCAGTTTCCACTTTGCAACACTATCGAGTGACAGTAATAGTGTTCTTACAACGTTACTACCGAGTCACCTACACAGCTAAAGATGAAAATCGACTTACATTTAGTGAACTAATATTCCTTGGAATTCTTGATAGTAGATTTTATCTAGAATTGTCCAGAGTAAGATCGAATTGCTTTGGCTAGTTGATATTTTAGTTCTGAACTTCACGTACCATAAAAATAAAAAATTACAAAAATCCGATTACTGGCTGGTTTCCGTGTTAGAGGGTCCTTTCCAATGGCAGAAATATTCGTACGCAGTTCTACTAAAAATAACAATAAAAAAGAGGTCACTGACGTAATTAGGCAAATATAAACGATAAAAGCTACTTACATGATATCTGGCTATTACTTAACCGAAATGGCAACCAATATATTTCCTCATTCTCGATATATTCAGAACGACTTCGCTTGCACCCAACCTCCAGATGTCATACAGTCAGATTAGTACCAAACGTTGTACATCGACAAAGCATCAACAAACACTGCGATTTATTTTGCACTACGTGCAGTCGTCCAGAAGACCGTGCGTAAACGGTAAGTAATAAGTAGCACAGGAAAGTCGTGATTGTGAGCGTCTGTTGTGTAGGGCTCCCGTGGGGGGAGTCGGTTAAGAGTTAGTTTGTTGTTCCAGGAGTAATAATAATAATGCCAATAATACTAATCATAATAATAATAATTATTATTATTAATACTTACTCACATGTAACGAAATTACTTCTTTACTCTTCTCTTCCGATTGTTTTTTTTTTTATTCCATGAAACTGCTAATGAATTCCACAGGTTTGTTACTTTCAAATAAATGAAGAGAAAGGGGACTGCCAAGACCCTCGGAACAGCGAACTAATGCTCCACTGACTTCTCCACATCTACATTTACGTGGACACTCTGCAAATCACATTTAAGTGCCTGGCAGGGGGTTCATCGAACCATCTTCACAATTCTCTATTATTCCAATCTCTTACAGCGCGCGGAAAGAACGAACACCTATATCTTCCCGTACGAGCTCTGATTTCCCTTATTTTATCATGGTGATCGTTTCTCCCTATGTAGGCCGGCGTCAACCAAACATTCTCGCTTTCCGAGGAGAAAGTTGGTGATTAGAATTTCGATAGAAGATTCCGTCGCAACGAAAAACGCCTTTCTTTTAATGATGTCCAGTTCAAATCCTGTATCATTTCTGTGACACTCTCTCCCATATTTCGCGGTAATAGAAAACGTGCTGCCGTGCTCTGAACTTTTCCGATGTACTCCCAGTCCTATCTGGTAAGGATCCCACACCGCGCAGCAGTATTCTAAACGAGGACGGACAAGCGTAGTGTAGGCAGTCGCCTTAGTAGATCTGTTACATTTTTTAAGTGTCCTGCCAATGAAACGCAGTCTTTGGTAGCCTTCCCCACAACATTTTCTATGAGTTCCTTCCATTTTAAGTTGTTCGTAGTTGTAATAACTAGGTATTTTGTTGAATTTACGGCCTTTAGGTTGATTTGTCGTGCAACCGAAGTTTAACGGATTCCTTTTAGCACTCAGGTGGATGACCTCACACTTTTACGTTATTTAGGGTCAACTGCCAATTTCGCACCAATCAGACATCTTTTCTAAATCGTTTTGCAATTCGTTTTGATTTTCTGATGACTTTATTAGTCGATAAACAACAGCGTCATCTGCAAACAACCTAAGACGGCTGCTCAGATTGTCTCCCATATCGTTTATATAGATAAGGAAAAGAAAATGGCCTATAACACTACCTTGGGGAACGCCAGAAATCACCTCTGTTTTACTCGATGACATTCCTTCTGTTACCACGAACTGTGACCTCTCTGACAGGAAATAACAAATCCCGTCACATAAGTGAGACGATATTCCATAAGCACACAATTTCACTACAAGCCGCTTGTGCGGTACAGTGTCAAAAGCCATCCGGAAATCCAGAAACAGGAAATCGTTCTGAAATCCCTTATCAATAGCACTCAACACTTCATGTCAACAGAGAGCTAGTTGTGTTTCACCAGAGCGATATTGATAAACCCATGTTGACCTGTGTCAAATGGTTCTGAGCTCTATGGGACCTATCATCTGAGGTCATCAGTCCCCTAGAACTTAGAACTACTTAAACATAGCTAACCTATGGACATCACACACATCCATGACCGAGGCATGATTCGAACCTGCGACCGTAGCGGTCGCGCGGTTCCAGACTGAAGCGTCTAGAACCGCTCTGCCACACCGGCCAGCGACTGTGTGTCAATAGACAGTTTCCTTCGAGGTAATTCATAATGTTCGAACACAATATATGTTCCAAAATCCTCTTGCTTATCGATGTTAACGATATGGGCCTGTAATTGAGTGAATTACTCCTACTACCTTTCTTGAATATTGGTGTGACCTGTGCAACTTTCCAGTCTTTGGGTACGGATATTTCGTCGAGCGAACGGTTAAATACGGTTGGTAAGTATGGAGCTAATGCATCAGCATACTCCGAAAGGAACCTAACTGTTATACTGTCTGGACCAGAAGGCTTGCTTTCATTAACTGATTTAAATTTCTTCACTACTCCGAGAATATTTACTTGTACGTTACTCACGTTGGCAGCTGTTCTCGATACGAATTCTGGAATATTTACTTCGTCTTCTTTTGTGAAGGCATTTCGAAAGGCTGTGTTTAGTAACTCAGCTTTGGCAGCACTGTAATCGGTATCGCGCAGAGAAGGCATTGCTTGTTTCTTGCCACCAACAAAAATGCCGGTCGCGGTGGTCTAGCGGTTCTAGGCGCTCAGTCCGGAACCGCGCGACTGCTACGGTCGCAGGTTCGAATCCTGCCTCGGGCATGGATGTGTGTGATGTCCTTAGATTAGTTAGGTTTAAGTAGTTCTAAGTTCTAGGGGACTGATGGCCACAGATGTTAAGTCCCATAGTGCTCAGAGCCATTTGAAATCATTTTCTTGCCACTAACATACTTCACATACGACCAGAATCTCTTTGGATTTTCTGCCAGGTTTCGAGACAAAGTTTCTTTATGGAAACTGTTATAAGCATCTCGTATTGTAGTCCGCGCTAAATTTAAAGCTTCTGTAAAAGATCGCCAATCTTGGGGATTTTGCGTGTGTTTAAATTTGGCATGTTTGTTTTGTTTTTTCTGCAACAGTGTTGTAACCCGTTTTGTGTACAAAGGAAGATCAGCTCCGTCGTTCGTTAATTTATTTGGTATAAATCTCTGAGTTGCTGCCGACACTGTTTCTTTGAATTCAAGCCACATCTGGTCTACACTTGCGTTATTACTTTGGAATGATTGGAGATTGTCTCTCAGGTGGGCGTCAAGTGAATTTTTATCTGCTTTTTTGGATAGGTATATTTTTCGTTTATTTTTGGAGGATTTGGGGATTACAATATTTAGTCTCGCTACGACAACCCTGTGTTCACTAATCCCTGTATCGGTTTTGATGCTCGTTATTAACTCAGGATTATTTTTTCCTAAGAGGTCAAGTGTGTTTTCACAACCCTTTACTATTCGCGTGGGCTCAAAAACTAACTGTTCGAAATAATTTTCAGATAATGCGTTTAACATAGTTTCGCATGATATTTTATGCGTACCTCCGGAATTAAAGATGCATTTTCGCCAACATATCGAGGGTAAATTAAAGTCACCACCAACTATTATCGTATGAGTCGGGTACGTGTTTGAAATCAGACTCAAGTTTCTTTGAACCTATCAGCAACTGTGTCATCTGAATTGGGAGGTCGGTAAAGGGATCCAATTATTATTTTATTCCGGTTGCCAATAATGACCTCTGTCCATACTAACTCACAGGAAGTATCTACTTCAATTTCGCGAAAAGTTAAACTACTTCTGACAGCAACAAACACGCCACCGCCAACAGTGTTTAGCCTATCCTTTCGGAACACAGGTGCTTCGCAAAACTTTCGGCTGAGTTTATCTCCGGCTTTAGCCAGCTTTCAGTACCTATAACGATTTGAGCATCAGTGCTTTCTATTAGCGCCTGGAGCTCTGGTACTTTCCCAACACAGCTACGCCAATTTACAACTGTTATACCAATGGTTCCTGTATCTACGGTCTTCCTGTGTTCAGCCTGCACACTTTGTGACTGAAGCCCTTCTTGTGTTTTCCCGAGACCCTCTAACCTAAAAAAACCGCCCAGTCCATGCCACGCAGCCCCTGCTACCTGTGTAGCCGCCTTCTGCTCCACGGAAGCTCTGCATTACGTAATAATCACAGTTAAGCTTTTGCTGTGCGCCATTGGTGAGGTGCAGTTTACTCGCGCTCTTCTGGACGACAGAACACAGCGCAAACTATATTGGAGTTTTGCTTGACACTCCTTCGATGTGCAGTGCTTGGTAACGAACTGATTGTCTGACATCTACCTCAGCCAGTAGTGAGACTATTGTATTGGAGCAGTAGTCCATTGTTAGATGTCAGCTGAGTCACAGACGTGAGAGCAAGCTAAGAGGCAGCAAGTAACAAAATTCCATGGTGCACCATCTTTGCTTTGTCAGTGAGCGTTTGTCTAAACGCTCGTCTCTGAAATGGCCTCTGCACTTGCTCCGCTTTGCTTCTTTCATTATTTGTTCTCTAAGCAGCAGAATAAACCTTTTGTGCAACGTATTGGCGTCTGACGTCTGTTCCCCTCGTGCAAGTTTCTTACCCCACCAAGTTCTACTAACCTCAAAAGCCTTCCTACTTGCATGGCATTCTGACTTAGCGCCAGATTTGATGAGCTCGAAGTCACTGCCATTCACCGTCCAGACTGCTCGCTAGACGTGACATACCTTTCCCACCAAGCTAACACTTCGCCTCTAGTCGCCTCATTTTGTGCTGCAAACCGTGAGGTGTTACGCACAAAGCCAACACCGCAGGCTGCAACACGTCTTTTGTCATGCAGATCCCCCTGTATTACAAATGACATCCGTGCACGTGGAAATAAAATTTCGAGTGAGCCACGCGCTGAATGAGAACGGAAGCACTGCGAAAGGAGGGTGGTTGGGGGGGGGGGGGGCAGGGGGGGAAATCTGTTCTCCGAGGCTTTTCCGGGTGATTACGGCTATCTGCTTCTCGTGATGCGCTACAGTTGTTCCTTAAGCGGTATCTAGATCCCGCTGACAAATATACGAGCGCAGCGCAGCTAATGGTCAGATAACGCCAATTTAGGCGGCACTGCTCCTGTCATGGCACCGCCTACCAGCAAGGCGTGCCACCACGAATAAGTGGGACAAGTGCACAGAACGTTACATAACCAGAAGTGCAGTGCGTGACAGGTGGGTGAACTGGTGACGTCTACTGAAGCTACGCTACGTAATCGTCGCTTGTTCACGATAATTAGGCGACGAAATGTTACAGTTGTTGCCTTTCCCATCTTTTCTTACACGTTTATCTTTTCTCACACATTTGTTAAGAACCCTCCCATCTACGTCGCCATACTGCAGCCAACACCATCTGGCGTAAACTACGAATTTGCGAGAGCTAAGCTTGCGGTTTATCCGACACTGATCGGATTTCGAGACCATACATCTGATACGATTACATCACTGAATCGCACAGAAACACATCCGTAAAGCTTTCTGGGGATAACGAACAGGGATTTTTAACATTTCTCTCCAGCAAGCGAATGTATCAGTTCAGCTTCCTTTTCCCGGCTACAGATTATATGCTCCTTTGATACATTTCTTCGCCTCGCCATAGAAATCACAGATATTTTTCTGGCGTGAAATCTTGATTATCACAAACAGATTCTTTCTAAAAGCATACAAACAGTTTATAAAACTTTACAGACACTGATTCCATCTTTCCTTAGAAGTGTGTTGGACGTGCAACATAAGACACGAACGTAAGAACCGACAGGGTAACACAGCGATGGAACCATCTATTTTTCTTCAGGTAGAGCAGTGTCGAATCTCTGTCCATCAACTGCTGCTCCATATTTCTGTGTTCCTTTCAACTACGCTGGTTGAATTTGGCGATAATATTCTCAGTACGTTGACGGTGCAGTCTTTCGCACTTTTTCTCAAAGATTTTGATTCCACAGATAAAAAAATAAGTACCCATATTTAAAGCATGCATCAGCCAGAAAGCGTAAGAAATTTTCAATGTCTCATGGCAGAAACGTCGGAGCAATTGTATAAAAGATACCGGACTCGCATGCGGAACGACACAAATTCCAGTTGCGCCACATGGATTTATGTTTTCCATGGATTCTTTATATAGTTTAAAGCAAATGTCAGAATGGCACCTTTGAGATTTGCTTCCCCATACCGAACTCGGAATGTTAAATCCAATACTTCTTCCATGCTTTGCGGAAAGGTACTCGGAAGGCATTTGAAAATACAAGTTAATACACATTTTGGATTAGTGCCGAAGAAGTTCTACACACAAGTCTCCAGTATTAGCAGAATGGCAATTGTCACCTCAGATAACTACTGTTTTCTAGTGGCGTCTATGCCTTTGAATGTGAAATAGTAAGTAAATTAAGGACTTCTTTCGAAAGAATAATGTTGCATCCTTCTTCACGAGCCAAACAAGTGGCTGGATGAATTCACGGAGTGGTCATCTTATTTATTACGTGTTCGATGTTTTCCGCTCTTTGGCAGAATATTTGCCACACGGGGCCAGAAAATACAATCTTCTGCTTCTCTTACTTATACTCCACACTTTCACTGTAGGAGCCTCCAGAATCAGTGCAATTATAAATAATTCGCAGTTTGTATTACTCCTGAAAACTATCAGTGGTAGTTTTTACGGAATCGTCTACGTTATTATCGTATATGTGCAATGCCTATTGTGGAAACCGGAAAAGGTAACGTACTGTTCAGTCTTCTCAGAGCGGGTAAACTCGACTACAATAATTTGTTTTCGTTATAATACCCGAGAGGGGGGAGGGGGTTGGAGTCCATCTGTTTGGTAATCAGTTCCACTGTCTTCGCGCTTATCCCAGGAGTCAAAGTAGCCTGTATCAGTTTCAACTGTCCTGCGTGACCTTCGGTGTCACGTGTTACTGCAAACATGTGTTGATCGACCAGACTTGAACAGAACTGCAGTACCGCATTTATTCAAGCTATCTCTTATGCAGACATACTTTGGTTTCCTAGTGTAAACATATTAGCTTCATCTATGACTGAATATTATTTATGAATTAAATCTTTACGTCCACTTAAGTCTACATACTCCGGCGTTACTCATACAGGAAAAATTTTAAGAGCACATCATCAGTTGCTCAAAATGTTAAGATTCACTTAAAGAAAAATAGCATGGCGATATTTTTCTAGCAATTCAGTGAAGACAGTAGCTACGACACGTAACTGCCTTATTCTCTACCTAAAATCAAATGTCCTTCTATTTAATTCCCCTCATCCAATACCGAGATATGTCTTTGTTTCCACGCAGGCCTGTAAATAGCTCTTTCTATAAACAGATCTTTCTTCAAGAGGCTAAAAGTAATAATAATAATTTTATTTTAATACACCAAGCAACAGCAAATTGACACCTAGTGAATTTCATGCTTTTCAGTATTATCTTTGAACACCAAGAACAATATACCAACGAATATATAGTTTTAAAGCTTTTCTACGAAAACATGTTCAACAGTTTTAGAAACATTATATCAGTGATAAAAATATGATCTTTGAAATATTTCATGTAAATAATTGTTATTAACCACAATGTTTAATCCGTACATATCACGGCAATTTTATGTTTCGTTGCAAGGCCCGTTTCAAACTGCTCTGAAGATGAAGTACATACATACGCAAACAGAATTTCTTTGTGCTTCCTCGGTACAAGTGGGTTAAGTTGAAAGTACAGCGTTGTCTCTTACTTTCCTCCACAACTGAAAGAATTTGCAACCTAGGTAGAAGCTTTGGCTATCCCTAACACCAGACTATCGCCTGTCATTACGTTATAAATACATACGGTCGAATGTGATGTCGAGTACGGCGACCTACGTGACAATAATACCACATGATTACACAGTGTAAAATGTTGCGACAGCACATTTACTTTGCATGTGAGTTGTGTCTGTCCTTTCGTACATGACCGAAAGAATGGGCTCCATTTCTGTGTTTTATCCTGCGGCCAGACATAGACTATGTTTAGTAAGGAGAAATTCCGATCTCTGCCGCATTCGGGCAATTAAGGAATTCACTGGCGACAAATGAAATTTTTTTACAAAGACCAGGACTCGAACTCAGGTCTCCTGCTTACTAGGCACATGAGTTATCATCAATTCATTTTTTTAATGGAACTTTCCTGGTGCCCAAAGGGCGGGGTGGGGGCAAAGTTGGGCAGGGGTTGGAACAAATGGCCTGGTGACAGTGGCCCGTTCTGCCCCCCAGGAACCGAGGAAAGCGTAGGGAACCCAGAGTAGAGGACCAAAGCACATCAATCTGACAATCTTTCTTTTTTCATTTTTAATTATGTTTTATTTTATTACCAACGAGTGTTGCAGGAAATCGATACTGATAGGAAGAAAATTTCAATAACCAGAGATTAACGAGTGCCAAGAGTGTAAAAAGCGAGGATCAACTCCTCATTGCAGTATCACCTCAACTCGGGATCGGTTAAGAAAGTACAAAGGAAACGGGAGAAATATTGTCTGCATTAGGGACTGCGGGCAACTGCACAACGTCTTTCATTAAGGAGGTGCCAAAAATCAAGAACATTTTTCTGGTCGGCATCAAACAATTAGTGATCTAAGTCCCTACAAATCAGCTTCAGGTAGTTTGTCTTTGTGGGATGTATAAGGAATCCCGAAAGAGGAGCAGGCGAGGTAGTATCTGATGAGGAGTCGTACGAGTAATTGGGGCCATTATCTGTCACACCAAAAACCAGACATCTATTGGCGACCCGCACACTAGGCGACGCTCGTCTGTGTCCAGAACATTACAGGAGACACACATCGGGATGTCTGCGAGGTGAATTCCGTCAAGACGTGAACGCCATACTAGCTTCCCATTGACGGTAAGGTACCATGCAGACTGGACGTCAGTCGCAAGATAAGGAGCGCACACCGATCGCCACACGGCACGCCAGTCAACGTGGGATTCTTCCCTTCAACCACATTCGTTGACCTATTCTACTGAATAAAGTCATAGATTGCCTTTTTCGACATCAAGCATGTTGGCTATATCGCAGTACGGACGTAGCTCAGTTACAGGAAAAATTGGCACAGTCGTTAGTCACTACTGAAAGGACTAGCCAGGCACGCTTCCCCCCACCCCCCCACCACCCCACCCCCCCACCCCATCCACCATAATCCTTATCCCCAGTTCCTGCACACTGTCAAAGTAGCGTCCCCTAGCCCATTTTGCTCTTTTTGCTCGTCGTATCATGCGAAGTCCCGCACGTGGTCGGTCAAAGAGTGCTCTGCACCGAATGATCGTATTAGCTTTCACGGCGCATATATATCTGTATGAATGGTGTCTGTTCTGTTCTCCTCCAGTGCGGGTTGCTTCAGCGTCATGTCACGAAATGCATCACTTACTACATCGCATAACGTATTACCTCAATGAGTTCTTTACAGAATTTCAGAATTTTTATGTGTTTTATCGTAGACGGAGAGTTCAAAGTTCTTACATGTTATATATATACATTCTAAAGGTGGCAGGGGTAAAATACAGGGAGCGAAAGGCTATTTACAATTTGTACAGAAACCAGATGGCAGTTATAAGAGTCGAGGGACATGAAAGGGAAGCAGTGGTTGGGAAGGGAGTAAGACAGGGTTGTAGCCTCTCCCCGATGTTGTTCAATCTGTATATTGAGCAAGCAGTAAGGGAAACAAAAGAAAAATTCGGAGTAGGCATTAAAATTCATGGAGAAGAAATAAAAACTTTGAGGTTCGCCGATGACATTGTAATTCTGTCAGAGACAGCAAAGGACTTGGAAGAGCAGTTGAATGGAATGGACAGTGTCTTGAAAGGATATAAGATGAACATCAACAAAAGCAAAACAAGGATAATGGAATGTAGTCTAATTAAGTCGGGTGATGCTGAGGGAATTAGATTAGGAAATGAGGCACTTAAAGTAGTAAAGGAGTTTGCTATTTGGGGAGCAAAATAACTGATGATGGTCGAAGTAGAGAGGGTATAAAACGTAGGCTGGCAATGGCAAGGAAAGCGTTTCTGAAGAAGAGAAGTTTGTTAACATCGAGTATAGATTTAAGTGTCAGGAAGTCGTTTCTGAAAGTATTTGTATGGAGTGTAGCCATGTATGGAAGTGAAACATGGACGATAAATAGTTTGGACAAGAAGAGAATAGAAGCTTTCGAAATGTGGTGCTACAGAAGAATGCTGAAGATTAGATGGGTAGATCACATAACTAATGAGGAAGTATTGAATAGGATTGGGGAGAAGAGAAGTTTGTGGCACAACTTGACCAGAAGAAGGGATCGGTTGGTAGGACATGTTCTGAGGCATCAAGGGATCACCAATTTAGTATTGGAGGGCAGCGTGGAGGGTAAAAATCGTAGAGGGAGACCAAGAGATGAATACACTAAGTAGATTCAGAAGGATGTAGGTTGCAGTAGGTACTGGCAGATGAAAAAGCTTGCACAGGATAGAGTAGCATGGAGAGGTGCATCAAACCAGTCTCAGGACTGAAGACCACAACAACAACAACAACAACAACATGTTATATAGACAGAATTTTAAAAACACGTAATGCGATACGCAATGTTGGAATGATGGTATCAGAAGCAGGCTATTTTAGTAATAAATGAAAAAAGTATTTCAGTGAGTTCAGTAGTTCAGCAGTTTTCGAGGTATGACGTCGTACATCATCCATTTGTAGAAAAAAGTTTGCATAACTCTCGCCTAACTAAAACAAAGAACGCAAGATGCTATAGATATCTACGCCAAATGTATATTTCAAATTTTCTATGTTATTTTTATATGAGATAATGAATTTCTAGAGATTTTCTACCGCTGAGGAAAGAGGACTGCTGTGGAGACGGTACTTGTGATGACTTCGTACCTTTAGCCGCCAACCTTCAGATGTCAACTAATTTAAATCACGCTGTAATGGACATCCTCTCGCTACGAAAATTTGCGTCTTGTTTGAGACTGCCGGCCGGAGTGGCCGAGAGGTTCTAGGCGCTACAGTCTGGAACCGCGCAACCGCTGCGGTCGCAGGTTCGAATCCTGCCTCGGGCATGGATGTATGTGATGTCCTTAGGTTAGTTGTCCTTAGGTTAGTTAGGTTTAAGTAGTTCTAAGTTCTAGGGGACTGATCACCTCACAAGTTAAGTCCCATACGGCTCAGAGCCATTTGAGTCATTTTGTTCGAGTCTGCCTATCTTAATATGTAGCATATCCTGGATTATGTTTGGTTTCGTAAATTTCAACCAGGTTTCTTATCTCGTACTGACACATATCTCCTTCTCCATCACCAACTGAAAGATTGTGTCATCACTACGGAAACACCTTGTAAACCAATTTTGGAAGCTTGTAAGAGAAGCTCAGAAAGTAACCCACTACTCCCTGTAAGTGTTACCAGTGAGAGTAAGAGTAATAACTTCTTGTAAGCAATCGAAATGATTACTGGTTAGTCTGGAAATGTCGGTCATTTGAACTCCAGCACTCCGGAACTCTTTGTTCCCAAGAACCGAATTTACCCTCGTAAAAGGTTCTTGTAGTTGGACGTTACACCACACACACACACACACACACACACACACACACACACACACACATAGCGCACACACGATCGGCAGTGTTTTCGCAGACCGTAAACGAGTCTTCAGTGGAAGAGAGAAACTGGCAGTCAAAAAGAAAGAGAAGTGGATAAAGACAATAGAATGGGAGCCGAAGAGATAGGAGATGTTGATATTCGGTGAGAGACAGTGCGGAAGAGAAATAGATGGAGATAGAAGTCGCAGGAGAAAAGGAGAGAAGACACAGGGGAAATGAAGAATACTGATAAGTGGAGACCATACGTAGGCATGGGAGGTCTAATCCTTCTTAGACTGGCGAACTTTGACACGAAGATATAGGGGAGGCAACATTGTGGACTGAAATTCTGAACACATGGGTATGGGCAAAGCGTAAGTTTGACGCCTCAGAATATTGCAGCTGCTGCGGTGTGGTGAAGACAGTGTCAGTGATAAAGAAAGACAAAAGGAGACAGTATAACTGAGACAGGAGGCAGTAGCAGTGGGATATATCTACATCTACATCTGCATCTACACTCTGCAAACCACGGTGAGGTGCATGGCAGGGGATACATCCCATTGTACAAGTTATTAAGATTTCTTCGCGTTCCATTCACGTATGGAGCGCGGGAAAAATGATTGACTGAAGACTATGTACCTGAACTAACTTATCTTCGTGACCCCTAAGGATATTCCGAGACTCATCGTTTAAAGCTGGTTCCTGAAACTTTTCTAAAGACTTCCTCGGGATATGAAACTTCCTGGCAGATTAAAACTGTGTGCCCGACCGAGACTCGAACTCGGGACCTTTGCCTTTCGCGGGCAAGTGCTCTCATTCCTCGGGATAGTTTACGGTCTATCTTCAAAGAGTCTTCCGGTTCAGCTCCTTCAGTATCTATGTGACACTTTCACAAGGATCAAACAAACCTGTGACATTCGTGCTGCCCTTCTCTGTATACGTTCAATATCCTCTGTTGGTCCTATTTAGTATGGATCCCACACACTCGAGCAATATTCTACAACCGGTCGCACGAGTAATTTGTAAGCAATCTCATTTGTAGACTGATTGTACCTCCCCAGTATTCTACCAATAAACTGAAGTCTACCCCCCCCCCCCCCCCCGCTCGATCCACAACTGAGCCTATGTGCTCATTTCATTTCATATCCTTACAAAGTGTTACGCCCAGGTAGATGTATAAGTTGCCCAATTCCAACAGTTGCACATTGATTTTATAATCATAGGATACTACGATTTTCAGTTTTGTAAAGAGCACAATTTTACATTTACGAACATTCAAAGCAAGTTACCAATCTTTGCGCCACTTTGGAATCCTTTCAAGCTCTGACTGAATGTTTATGGAGCCTCTTTCAGACAGTACTTAATCATAGATAACTGCATAATCTGCAAAAAGTCTGAGGTTACTATTAATGTTGCCTGCAAGGTCATTGGTATACGACATGAGCAGCAAGGGTTCCAACACACTTCCCTGCGGCACACCTGAAGCTACTTCTACATCAGATGGTGATCTCCATCCAAGATAACATGCTATCAAAAAGTCCTCAATCAAGTCACACATTTTACTTGATACCCATAGGATCGTACTTTTGACAATAAGCGTAGGTGTGGTAACGAATCAAATATTTTTGGAAATCAAGAAATTCTGCATCTACCTGGCTTCCAGTGTGTCATGTGAGAAAAGCACTGTTTGGGTTTCACATCGTCAGTATTTTCTGAATCCGTACTGGTTGGCATGGAGGATGTTATTCAGTCAAGATACCTCATTATGTTTCAGCTCAAAATACGTTCTAAAATTCTACAGCAACTCGATGCCAAGGGCATTGGAAGGTAGTTTTGTGCATCACTTCCGCTACCCTTCTTGTAAACGGCTGTGATCTGTGCTTTTTCCAAGCAATGGACACGGTTTTTTGTTCGAGGGATATAAACAAGATTTTAGTTAGAAGAGCTGCTAACTCAGCCGCAAGTTCAGTGTAGAATCTGATAGGGATGCCACCGGAGCTTTGTTCAATCGGACCAAAAAGGAGACAGTGGAAGAGAGGTATAGACAGTGTTAGTGACAGGGAGATGCTGAGTACGAAGGCGTAATCACACAGACTGGGTAATAGGGTTTAGAATTTCCTCTCAAAAGATCGCGAATATACTGACCAGTCGGAACAATATGACCACCGACCTACTACCGATATAAATCCATTCAGGAGATAGCAGCGTCACCTGGCGAGGAATACGTGCTAGTCAGACACACTCATGGTGCATGTAGTATCAATGAGTGCACTGTCCGTGTGTAGAATGCGAAGCCTCATGAGCTATCTGAGTTTGACCGAGGGCAGATGGTGATGGCCCGAAAGTTCGGCACGAGCATTTCGAAAACTGCACGACTTGTCGGGCGTTCGAGGAGTGCTGTGGTGAGTGTCTTCAAAACGTGGCGAAAAAGGTGAAACGACGTTCAGACGTCGAGGGGTTGGCCGACCATCTCACATTACAGATGTCAGACGTCGTAGGTTGGACAGATTGCTAAAACAGTAGAAGCAGTGACCTGTGGCGGAACTAAGATCAGACTTTAATTCTGGTCAGAGTACAAGTGCGTCTGAACAAACAGTGCACCGAACACTCCCAACAACGGTCCTCCACAGCCGACGACTCATGCGTGTGCCAATGTTAACACCACAACATCGGCAACTACGACTGTAATGAGCACATGACCATCGGCACTGCACGTTGGCGCAGTGGGAGAGCGTTACATGGTCTGATGAATACTGATAACTTCTTCATCATGCCAATGGGAAGGCGCGAATCCTCGTCTTCCGGGGAACCGCTTCTTGACACCTGTACTGCGGTACAGAGACAAGTTGGTGGCGACTACTTATGCTGTGGGGAACATTCATGTGGGCATCCACGGGTGGAGTGGAGCTCGGCAAGGCACCATGACGGCCAAGGAGCATGGTCCAGTGGCGGCAGACCACACACACCCTTTTATGACGATCATGCTGCCCGGTGGGTGTGGCATTTTTCATCAAGGCCAAGAGTGTGAAGGAGTGCGTGAGGAACACAGTGGCGAGTTCCAATTGATGTGCTGGCCCCACAGCACGCCAGATCTGAAGTCGATAGACCACATCTGAAATGTCGAAGCTCATCAACCCCTCCCCCCCCCCCCCCTCCCCGAAATTTAGGGAATTAGGCGACTCGTGTGTGCAGATGTGGTGCCAACTCTCGCCAGAGATGTACCAACGCCCCATTGCTTCCATACAACGATGAGTCGCCGCTGTTATCCCTGTCCATGGGGAACGTTCCCGCTCTTAGTTAGGTGGTCATAATGTTCTTGCTAGTGATTCTATGTTCGCATGCCAAAATATTTGGTGATGAAGGCTGGACGAGGATTGAGGCAGCTGGTTTACCACTTTCCTGTCCGAGTCTTTCAAAAGGGTTCGTATGTCCCTTTTTTGTGCTTTGACTGGAGTATTTTCCTGCTAGTCGTCGGTTACCTGACGCGGCTAGTCAGTGGACGAAAGACAGTATTCAGTCAGGAGAATAATTTCAAATATATCAGAGGAAGTTAAATGTTTGCCTTTTCCACCTTAGCTGCACGTAAATATTGTGGATAAAGGTATCTCAATTTCACCCATGCAACTGAAGACTTTCTGTTTCAACCTCGTATTCACCCTTACAACTGGGGACAGCAGCTCATGCACAAAATTGCTTCGATGTCACGGTCTTGTGTTATCGTGAATAATGCTTTCAGCATCAAAATCATTTTTTTCCCTTTATTGACATCTCCATTCTCCATCAGGGCCGGGGTGGCAGCAGCATAAGCGCTGCTCTTCACCCGAGAGACATAAATAGACAGGAAGGCTTTTAAAAACAATATAAAGGAGATAACATGGCGGAATATAGAAACAAAAAAAGGCAGAATAGAAGCAAAGAAGACAAACAAAGCGGTGACTATAAATCGGAGATAAAAATCAAAAAAGTATGTTACACAAAAAAAACACACACTACATTAAAAGGCAACTGGCAATGTACAGCCGGAGCATAAAAGTCCGTAGAACGAGTAAAACAACCACATGACGGACGGCATAGCAAGGAACTGTCATTGACGATAAACAGGTCGAGCACAAAATTAAAACCCACATCACTAGATGTCATTGTACAACGGCACCGAAACTCAGCACTAACGTAGCACACTGATAACGAATAAAAAACTGGGAGGATCTGCAAAGGGGAAAGAAAGGGGGATGAGGTGGAGGGCGCACGGAAGGAGGGCTTGGAACGGAAGGGACGGGAGAGGAAAACAGCCGAGGAGGGGGTGTAGGAACTTAGGGAGGGAAGGAGGAAAGTCCACTCTGGGAGAAAGAGGGGGGAGGAAAAAATAGGGGCCCTGGGGAGGGGGGGGGGGAGTTCATCATCTGGGAGGGGGAGGTGCTGGAAATTTCCCTGATGGAGGGTGTGGATGTGGAGAGAGGGAGGGATGTAGTGATAGAGGCGTAGCAACATGCGGGGGTGGAAAGGAAGGAGGAAACCAGGTGGTGGGGGGGATCAAGACTACTGACAGTGTAAAGGATGCGGATATGTTGAAGGAAAAGGAGGAGGTGGGGGAAGGGGATGAGGTCATACAGGAGCCATGTGGGGGAAGGAAGGTGAATACAGAAGGCAAGGTGGAGCACATGGCGTTCGAGATTTTGGAGGGCATTGTAAAAGAGGGTGGGTGTGGAGATCCAGGCAATATTGGGATAACAGAGGATAGGACGAATGAGGGATTTGTAGGTGTGGAGGATGGTGGAAGGATGCAATCCCCATGTTCGGCCAGACAGGAGTTTCATGAGGCAGAGGTGGGAATGGGCTTTCTGCTGGATGGTCAGGAGGTGAGGGTTCCAGGAGAGGTGACAGTCGAGGGTGAGGCCAAGGTATCTCAGGATGGGGGTGAGCTGGACAGGACGACTGTAAAGGGTGAGGTAGAAATCATGGAGACAGAAGGAGCAGGTGGTGCGGCCTTTGATGATTGCCTGGGTTTTGGAGGGGTTGAGACGAATGAACCACTGGTTACACCAAGTGGTGAACTTGTTAGGTGGGTTTGGAGGGTGCGTTGGGACGTTCAAAGGTAGAATAGAGAGCCAGGATGGCAGTGTCAGCAGCATACTGGAGAAGGTGGACAGTTGGCTTGGGCATATCAGCTGTATACAGAAGACAAAGGGGAGGGGAGGGGTCAGAGCCCTGGGGGACGCCAGCAGTGGGATAAGAGATACGGGTGTTGGTGTTGTGGAGGGTGACATAAGAAGGACGGCGCTAGAAGAGGGAAGCGACCAGACGGACAAAATTAATAGGTAGGGAGTAGGTTTGGAGTTTAAAGAGGAGTCCGGGATGCCATACACGGTCATAGGTATTTTGGTGGTCGAGCGAAACAAAAATGGCGGAGCGACAGGAGTTAAGCGGGAGGGAGAAAAGGTGAACGAGGTTAAGGAGTTGGTCTTCAGAGGAGAAGGAGGATCGGAAGCCAACTTGTTAGGTGGGTTTGGAGGGTGCGTTGGGACGTTCAAAGGTAGAATAGAGAGCCAGGATGGCAGTGTCAGCAGCATACTGGAGAAGGTGGACAGTTGGCTTGGGCATATCAGCTGTATACAGAAGACAAAGGAGAGGGGAGGGGTCAGAGCCCTGGGGGACGCCAGCAGTGGGATAAGAGATACGGGTGTTGGTGTTGTGGAGGGTGACATAAGAAGGACGGCGCTAGAAGAGGGAAGCGACCAGACGGACAAAATTAATAGGTAGGGAGTAGGTTTGGAGTTTAAAGAGGAGTCCGGGATGCCATACACGGTCATAGGTATTTTGGTGGTCGAGCGAAACAAAAATGGCGGAGCGACAGGAGTTAAGCGGGAGGGAGAAAAGGTGAACGAGGTTAAGGAGTTGGTCTTCAGAGGAGAAGGAGGATCGGAAGCCCATCAGAATCCAATTTGCTGTGTTTCATATCATGTGATGACCCCATGAAATAATTGAGAACAAAACCAACAAAAACTACGGAGAAAACCAGCGTACTCATACTGCCTGCTTTGCACCACCACTCTTTCCAAGAGCTGTGAAATCAGGCCAAAAAAACGTTTTCTCTATCCCAGTGGTTGGTTAGTGGCATACCTGTGTTTTTCAAGATCTCTACCCTGGAGACGAATTTGTCGTTTTCAATTGGTTCGTTAATGATATATTTGTATTCATATGTGGCGCTGATTGGCGAACTCACTCAAGGAGGCTGCTTTCAGACACTGATATATCGCCATGCTCGAATATCTGAAGCCGCAGGAACAGATTACATGTATTAAATGCCGTTCGCACAAAGACTTCCAACTTACTGTGAATCAGTGTCGCTGTATGAGGAACTCGATCCCTGCACATGGCCATGATAGGGCGAAACATTGAGCTTCCATAGCGGCTTACCTGAAACAACAGAAAAACGAAAAATCAGGCTTAGTTTTATGCTAAAGGATAACGCTAGTATAGGATAAAAAATTTTTCGTTGTGCTTCTAAATATAAAATCACAATAGATTGTGCGTGATGCTTTTACTGACTTACATATACCGGTACGTGCGTATAAAATGTCTTATTGAATTATACGCGCAGAGCTTACGGATAACAACGGTCCCAGAGTACGAAAATATAGGGTAATAATAAAATCTTTCTCAGATTACAAAAGTTTATTTCTAAGGAATTATGCTAGACATAGTTGTGCGGTTTGTTGCAAGGATAGCTTAACTCATGAAGATTTTATGGACACACCTTTGCATATGCTCTGATAGCATATGATTCTTCTCTCTCTCTCTCTCTCTCTCTCTCTCTCTCTCTATCCCTCTCTTGTTAGAAGTAGCGTAGTTTAGAAGTTCTGCCGTCACAATGGCTTCTATGGAGAAGAAAGCGCAATGTGTTTTGTAGTTTCATGAAACACGCTCACCTATTCAGTTCAGCGATAGTTCCGAAGTTCCCGAGTGCGAGTGCGAAATCCGCCGGATGTGAGGACCATCAAAGGATTGTTTGAAAAGTTTAAAGAGTTTAACAGCGTTACTGACAAGGAGAGAAGCGGTATACATGAAGAGAGAGACGATGCTGTTGGTACCGTGTGGACAGGATTAAATCACTTCAATGCAGGCGGCAGAAATCGTCGCTTTGTGTTTCTAGAGAAACAGGCGTATCTTAGGACACTCTGGCGAATATTTTACACAAAACGGCAGCATTTCCATGCATACAATGTCCAATTACCGAAATCTCTGCAGCCGCATGATAGATCCAAATGTTTGCCGAATGGATGCAGGCTACGACTAACTTAATAAAGTTTGCTTATCCGATGAAACGACTTTTCACATCTGCGGGAAAGTAAACGGGAATAGTGTCAGAATGTGAGAGTCAGAGTTCCCACATATCGTGGTCAGATGATACGGGACAGCTCAAGAATGAATGTGTGATGTGTCTTATTGCACAACACTGTTATAGGATCTCTGTTTTTCACAGAGCTGCCATTACAGCAACACTTTACCTGGACATGGTGGAACATTATATCGTAGCTCAGTTACACGAAATTCAGCCATGGACCTTGTTTCGACAAGATGGTGCATCGCCACATTGGGACGTTGTTGTTCGTCAGTTCTTGGATGAAACCTTTCCGGACAGATCGACCAATAGAGAGACATACCACTCTTGGCTTCTTTGCGGGGTTACGTTAAGGATTAAGTGTTCAGTTCACCATTTCCTGATGTAAAACCTCTTACACTAGGGTCTACGAATAGCAGATGGTGTAGGGCTGTGACGGAAGAGAAGTTGGCAAACACATGGAGAGAAACTGAGAGTCGAGAGCTTCTATGGGTAACAAACTGAGTATATGTGGAAGCCTATGCATAAAAAAATAGTGAGTCAGATTGCAAAGACTTCACAACTGTATCTAGTACAGCTCTTTAGAAATAAATCTTCCTACTGAAGGACAAACTTTATGCTTGTCCTTTAAATCTGTGTAATGTGTCCAGTGTAACTGTTTCTTTATCTTACAATGTACGGTATACATAAAATTGTTAGAGGGAGGGGAAAGAGGTCAGGAAGAGACGAGTTAATTAATGCTTATGCACAGTACTTCAGTATAGATCTAAACGTGTCAAAGAAATGTATTCCGAATGACAAACTAAAACTTTCTCTCGTCAGTCACATACAAATATCCTGGAAGTGAGTGTCATTCAAAGAAGCATTAAAGGAAGTAGCTTCGGGATCACCCCAAGGCCAAGAAGATCACGCGTTGCGACCGGCCGCCACGTCATCCTCTGCCACATGGTGACATATTTGAATGCGGTAAGGGCGGCATGGGTTAGTGCACCGTTCTCCTCGCTATTGTCTGTATTCCACACCTCAGAGATGCGACTTAGTAAACAAGTACCTCCTCAATTGGCCTCACGAGGCTGCTCATTGGTCCCCTTCCTAGTCGTTACAGCCCTGGCAGAAGCGGTAACTCCAGACAAATCATCATTAGAAATGGCCCACCACAATAGGGTGTCAAATGATTAGTGCTCGCTAACCACAAGGTTCTATTTTGTCCCCACTGCTTTCCAATACATGCAGTAGGCTTACACATGATCTAGTGGTGGATGAAACTAAGATTTTGCAATTGGCTGCTGATCTCTGCAGCTGGAGAGACATTAAAAAAATGGTTCAAACGGCTCTGAGCACTATGGGACTTAACATCGATGGTCATCAGTCCCCTACAACTTAGAATTACTTAAACCTAACTAACCCAAGGACATCACACAACACCCAGTCATCACGAGGCAGAGAAAATCCCTGACCCCGCCGGGAATCGAACCTGGGAACCCGGGCGTGGGAAGCGAGGGCGCTACCGCACGACCACGAGCTGCAGACAGAGACATTAAAACAGTGCATCGAGACATTAGGGCAATTGATGAAGAATTTCGAACTTGGCTGCTAAATAACTGGCTTGAAATATCTCCTAGTAAGACTTTCGTTTGTGTATTCACTAGACACAAACGTACAGGCTCGAAACAAATAAAAGTAGGTCCATATTCACTTCCACTCAAGAAAACTGTCAAGTGTTTGGGCTCCGAAACTGATACGGAGCCCATATGTAGGAAGAGTAACACAATAATGCGAAAGAACAATAAATATATTACAAATAATTACGGGTATTACCTTGTTGGGGCTGACCGCAATGTTAATCTAATGCATTTAAAGAGCACTTATTCTTCCCTACTTGAACTACGCAAGAGTCTAATGTGGATCTACAAGCAAGTTCGCCCTATTTAAGCTGGTCCATATACAGCATAAAGCGCTCCGCAGCTGTCACGGTGCGATGAAAACGACGCCAACAAATGCACTGTTATGGGAGACGTTAGGAGCACCACTACACCTCCGACGGTGTTTTCTCCCATCGAATTTCATGCTCAAACGTAGCCATATTACGAAATCATTGGTTATGCAGAATATCTGGATGGTGTGTGATCGACTGTTTTACCGAACGTTATCGGACAAACAAACAAGAGCTGATACTTGTTCTATATTACATTTTTTGTTCTTTAGGGCTAACTGTATAATATATGTCTGACAACTACATGATTATTAGAATAGAGGCACCAATATAGCTGCTTATAATAGCTAATCTTTATCAGCGACAAAATGTTTCGTCATTTGTCGCCATTGTCAAGTACGTCTAGACCGATGTGACGTCCATATTACATTGTTAGTGACCTGTCATATAACTGTTTTCATAAGATTGTAAATGACTTAAATGCAATGAAAATGATATATTAATTACGGTTAATGACAGTTCCACTCCTACAACCCTACATGTCAAGAAAAACATATATCAAGTGATTCAATTAATCATGAGAACAATTTATCTGATAGAGGTTGTAATTTCCAGCTAGATCTCGACAAATATCAGCTCTCTGCAAAGACAGCCAGCTACCTCTTAATGCAGAAAAGTGAAGCTCGGTATCGTCTGATTTAATGGTTGTTTTGGGGGAGGAGACCAGACAGCGAGGTCATCGGTCTCATCGGATTAGGAAAGGAAGTCGGCCGTGCCCTTTCGAAGGAACCATCCCGGCATTTGCCTGGAACGATTTAGGGAAATCACGGAAAACCTAAATCAGGATGGCCGGACACGGGATTGAACCGTCGTCCTCCCGAATGCGAGTCCAGTGTGCTAGCCACTGCGCCACCTCGCTCGGTGTCTGATTTAAGTATTAATGATTAGCAACACGTGTCAGCCATATTGCAAAAGTATTTGTTAGTAACCATGTGTAGACGTTAGAAGGGTACCATCACAAAGGCTCGCAAGGAGACTACACTCTCATCGGATTTTTCTAATTTTTCTATTTACGATACGTGATATTCAGAACACTAAAATCAGTCTTTCAAAGCAGTTCGATGCAACTCTCAAAAATTTTCAACAAAATCAACTTTGAAGTTTTCCGACCGCGTTTAATACAGTAAAGTAAACTCTAGTTTTACGGCAGGCAGCCTGCCTGTTTGATAGAACCCTCGTCTGTCAAGTGAGTATCTGATGTAGCAGGCGATGCATATTTTTAAACGGAGGTGCATGTTCCACTACCATTCCCGCGAAAACAAATTAGGTAGCACTGGAGGCTGGTAATTGCTGGTTCGAGTTTCAGTTCGGTTATTGTTTTTTCTTCGTGCAGTTAGAATGTCTACATCATTTAAATGTAAAGTTCATCAAATATTTGCTGATTTACGGATATCTACGAGTCATTTTTATAAAAATGCACATCTTATTTCTAGTTATATATTACACATAAAAATCCTGTTTCCCTGCAAATAGAAATTTTCAGTTACTGATGTTTCATAAAAGATTACTTAAATTTTAAAAAAGTTACAATTGTTTTTCATCCTCGTGTATTTTACGCTTTACGGAAATGTTCATGGTACACACGCCTGTGTTTAAAATTTCATCATGGATGGGAATCTACCGTGTGTCAGTATAAGTGCAGCTAACGACATATGATTTATTCTGGTAGGACACTGAGATACGAAAATTTGTCTACTAAAGCGACTGCATACAAAACACTTATGTGATCCAATTTCGGAATACGGTTGAAGTGCATGGGACCGACAGATGGTTGGGCTAATAGGAGATCTCGTGCGTATAGTGAAACACGTATGTTGTGTGGCGGCGATGGCGAGGCATTGCAGAGTCTCTGACCAGAGAGCTATTTGTCGTTCCTAGTCTGCGCTTGACCACGCGAGAGTTCAGTTCTGTGGCAGTCGAGTTACGAGACAGTTCAGTTGCGGGTTAGCAGTTGTGTGTGAGCAGTCGGCGGGCGTCGACATGGCATTCTGGTCAAGATTCAGGACGAGGTATATTATTTTTAAATAAGGTAATGAAGCAGCATTGCGCTCAGCTAATGATGGAAATTAACTGTAACTAATTTGTCCAAGAATCACCCCAATAATAATTTTGTTTTCAAAGCAATTTTTTAACAAAGAATCCTTTAATGAAAGAAATATTTCCCTTGCTATTCCTTAAAGAAAAGTTTCCCTTAAATTCAAAATTTTTGCAATGAATTTCCTCCAAGCTATGGCGAAAAATAAGAGCAGATGCAGTTTTACTAAGGTAAGAATTACAGTTTAATTAGTGAACAGGGCCTAAGATCGACATTTCGGTCTATTTGCGTTTTCATTGTCACTGAGATTTCATTTTTTTTTTTTTATTGAATTGACCTACATTTTTGTGGGCGCTTATACCTGGGTCAGATTGCTAATTGTTATTTAATTGTCATTGTCATTAAATTTATTTGCTGGAAGGTTACATTAGGTTGTATTCATGTTAACATTCAATTATTGTGTTTCAAAATTTCTCTGGGGAGCCTCACATAGCTCAATGACTATTCACATATAAAATAATATCATTAAATTTTTGTGGGGAGGTTACACATGATGAACTGTCTCGTAACTCGACTGCCACAGAACTGAACTCTCGCGCGGTCAAGCGCAGACTAGGAACGACAAATAGCTCTCTGGTCACAGACTCTGCAATGCCTCGCCATCGCCGCCACACAACATACGTGTTTCAATAGAAATAAGGATGGTGTCAATGATCACAAGCTTGATAACTGACGGGAGACTGTAGCAGTCACGTTGAAAATCTTAATGGGAAAACACTTTAAGACAGACTTCGCAAATTCACGAGAAACAACTTAGAAAACTTCAAGAGCCGTCATCCACGGAAAAATTACAAATGTTCTTCAGTCCGCTGTGCATCAGTCCCGTATAGTTTATCTAATAAAAATGAGACAAAGATCACCTCTCGCCCCCTCCAAAGGAGATGACACTTTATATTAAGCCAAATTTCAGCTACAAATACTAGATTAAAATTGTAAATTCAACTTCATATGTCAACAACTATTAAAAGTATCTCCATTCAAATACACTGCTTCCTTCTTTGTTAGTGTTTTGTATTTCTGTGTGACAAAAAAGTACTACTTTCTTATATAAACACTCAAAATATTAACATTTTTTATCCTTTCTATCTTTTGCATAAATAATATCTGTGTCAGTCGCACGTAATTTTATCTGTGTTTGTGACATTCAATTGTCACCTGCCGATGGCGTAAGATGAGAAAAACTGGTTCGTGACTGAATAAAAATAATTTTGCAAAACATGAGGAAATGTTTCCCATTTAATATTGTTTTAAAAACTTACCAGGTTTTTCTTAGCTACATAAAAGTATTTTCTGCTGCCAGTCGGAGTTTTTCATTTATTTAATCGTGAATGACAGCAGTAAATGGTAGTGTATAGTAATCGATGCCTGTGTTTTTGCCGTCACAGTCTTTCAACAACAGTTTAGTGGCTACGGAGAAATTTATTATGACACCCAATCGTGTGAATTTCATTGCGAAGCCTGATTATGTCTCTATTGCCGCGCGGAGTGGCCGCGTGGTCTGAGGCGTCATGTCGCGGATTGTACGGCCCCTCCCGCCGGAGATTCGAGTCCTTCCTCGGGCATGGGTGTGTGTTGTTCTTAGCATAAGTTAGTTTAATTAGTGTGTAAGTCTAGGGACCGATGACCTCAGCAGTTTGGTACCTTAGGAATTACACACATTTGAACAATATCTCTATTACTTACCCCTCTACCATACGGCATTGGTTGTAGGAAATAAGATTGAAAAACCAGGAAAAGGAGTTTATTATGCCAGAAAATCCGTGTTCTCTTATGTGAACTAAAACCGCAATCTTGCCTTTTACTGACAATATTCCTAATGAGCCATCAATTCACGATTCACACCACCAACATAAGCGTTAAACTACACGTTACTCAAGTTCCTTATTTATATAAATGATATGCCCTCTAGTATTATGGGTAAGTCTAAAATATTCCTGTTTGCTGATGACAATAGCTTGGTAGTAAAGGATGTTGTGTGCATTATTGACTCGGTTTCAAGTAGTGCAGTACGTGACCTCAGTTCATGGCTTGTAGAAAATAAACTAACGTTAAATCACAGTAAGACTCAGGTTTTACAGTTCCTAACACACAATTCAACAAAACCTGACGTTTTAATCTCAAAGAACAGACATATGATTAGTGAAACTGAACAGTTCAAATTCCTAGGTGTTCAGATAGATAGTAAGCTGTCGTGGAAAGCCCACGTTAAGGATCTTGTTCAAAGACTTAATACTGCCATTTTCACTATTCGAACGGTATCGAAAGTGAGTGATACTTCGACACGTAAATTATTCTACTTTGCTTATTTTCATTCACTTATGTCGTATGGTATTATGTTTTGGGGTAACTCTTCCCATTCTAGAAGGATATTTTTGGCTCAGAAACGGGTGGTTCGGGCAATAAGTGGTGTGAGTTCACGAACCTCTTGTCGACCTCTGTTCACGAGTCTGGGTATTTTGACATTGGCCTCAAAATATGTATATTCCTTATTGTCGTTTCTTGTTACCAATATTAGTTTATTTCCAACAATAAGCAGCTTTCACTAAGTTAATACTCGGCAGAAATCAAACCTCCATTTGGATCGGACTTCCTTAACTCTTGTGCAAAAAGGTGTGCAGTATACTGCTGAATCCATTTTCAATAAGCTGCCACTCGAATTAAAAAATCTTAGCAGTAATCCACGCGCTTTCAAATCGAAACTGAAGGGTTTCCTCATGGGTCACTCCTTCTATTCTGTCGAGGAGTTCCTTGAAAATTTAAGATGATTCTCATTTTATTGTTGATAGCGTTTGCTTAAACTTGTGGACTGATTTTCTTTCAGGTTCATGAACATTTATTTTTATCTGTTATTACTTTTATGTTGTAAGTTCATGTACTGACACGTTCCATGACCTTGGAGATTTGCTCCTCAATTTGGTCCTATGGAACTTGACATGTAAATAAATAAATAACTAATTTCTAAAACATGAGCGGATTCTCATAGGCTACATAACTCGCTATAAATCAAAGTCGCAAAACTTAAAAGTTGGGGAGAAAGGCTCAACCGCAGCCAGTACACATATTAAAACTCCCATGAACACGTAGGATTGTTTAAGAAATGCTTCATTACTGTGCATATTCATCTGTTGAGGTGACAATATATATATTGTCGTCACGTTTTTGAACACTTATTTAAAAAGGACAATTGGCATAACAGAATAGGTATTCGTAATTCCTAAATCCGAATAAGCAGCTACGTAGCGCGCTACTCGTCCTAAAGGACTACGCTTGCGCTAGAGGTGCAAAGTGTATTCTGAATCAAAATTCACTGATTCAGTTTGTCTGAATATCCAGTTTCGGTGCCTTACTCTCACAAGTGACAGCTTCAGTGCATTCAGTATTCGCTTAAAAATTGCAAGTGAAAACATTTGTACGCTTTGCGAATCTAATTTGTCTGGCTTCTCTCAGCACAGAAAATGGTTTCGGATTGTATACATGGGCTTACAGCATAACGAATGGACTCTCAAAGTAATCCCTGAAAATTCCAAAACAAGTCAGATACCGTCGTGTTACAAGCCTACATAACGTGAAAAAGCAACGTTAAGCTGCTTAGGAAATGCTATCCAAGGTTAGCTCGACAGTAGTCGGCTGTTGAAAGGACTACACAAATTTACATCATGTTTTGCCTCCTCTTCATAAAATGAATGTGTGCAAAGGGGTTCATTAAATAGTTCATATATTAACATTCAGATCGGAGGGCGGGAGGGGCCGTACAATCCGCGACATGACGCCTCACACCACGCGGCCACTCCGCGCGGCAATAGAGATATTATCAGGCTTCGCAATGAAATTCACACGATTGGGTGTCATAATAAATTTCTCCGTAGCCACTAAACTGTTGTTGAAAGACTGTGACGGCAAAAACACAGGCTTCGATTACACAGTTAGTTTCGTGAAAAATCTATCCACGAATGGAGATGGTGGAATCCTCTTACCCAAGCTAGACTCACAGTTGCGCTTGTTTGCTAGAAGAGCGGTAGGTTTCTTTCTGTGACCGCAAGCGATTGCATATCACATACATCTATAGCAAGGAAACTCTTACAGGGTGTTTCAAAAATGACCGGTATATTTGAAACTGCAATAAAAACTAAACGAGCAGCGATAGAAATACACCGTTTGTTGCAATATGCTTGGGACGACAGTACATTTTCAGGCAGACAAACTTTCGAAATTACAGTAGTTACAATTTTCAACAACAGATGGCGCTGCAAGTGATGTGAAAGATATAGAAGACAATGCAGTCTGTGGGTGTGCCATTCTGTACGTCGTCTTTCTGCTGTACGCATGTGCTGTTCACAACGTGCAAGTGTGCTGTAGACAACATGGTTTATTCCTTAGAACAGAGGATTTTTCTGGTGTTGAAATTCCACCGCCTAGAACACAGTGTTGTTGCAACAAGACGAAGTTTTCAACGGAGGTTTAATGTAACCAAAGGACCGAAAAGCGATACAATAAAGGATCTGTTTGAAAAATTTCAACGGACTGGGAACGTGACGGATGAACGTGCTGGAAAGGTAGGGCGACCGCGTACGGCAACTACAGAGGGCAACGCGCAGCTAGTGCAGCAGGTGATCCAACAGCGGCCTCGGGTTTCCGTTCGCCGTGTTGCAGCTGCGGTCCAAATGACGCCAACGTCCACGTATCGTCTCATGCCCCAGAGTTTACACCTCTATCCATACAAAATTCAAACGCGGCAACAACCCCTCAGCGCCGCTACCATTGCTGCACGAGAGACATTCGCTAACGATATAGTGCACAGGATTGATGACGGCGATATGCATGTGGGCAGCATTTGGTTTACTGACGAAGCTTATTTTTACCTGGACGGCTTCATCAATAAACAGAACTGGCGCATATGGGGAACCGAAAAGCCCCATGTTGCAGTCCCATCGTCCCTGCATCCTCAAAAAGTACTGGTCTCGGCCGCCATTTCTTCCAAAGGAATCATTGGCCCATTTTTCAGATCCGAAACGATTATGCTTCACGCTATCTGGACATTCTTCGTGAATTTGTGGCGGTACAAACTGCCTTAGACGACACTGCGAACACCTCGTGGTTTATGCAAGATGGTGCCTGGCCACATCGCACGGCCGACGTCTTTAATTTCCTGACTGAATATTTCGATGAACGTGTGATTGCTTTGGGCTATCCGAAACATACAGGAGGCGGCGTGGATTGGCCTCCCTATTCGCCAGACGTGAACCCCTGTGACTTCTTTCTGTGGGGACACTTGAAAGACCAGGTGTACCGCCAGAATCCAGAAACAATTGAACAGCTGAAGCAGTACATCTCATCTGCATGTGAAGCCATTCCGCCAGACACGTTGTCAAAGGTTTCGGGTAATTTCATTCAGAGACTACGCCATATTATTGCTACGCATGGTGGATATGTGGAAAATATCGTACTATAGAGTTTCCCAGACCGCAGCGCCATCTGTTGTTGAAAATTGTAACTACTGTAATTTCGAAAGTTTGTCTGCCTGAAAATGTACTGTTGTCCCAAGCATATTGCAACAAACGGTGTATTTCTATCGCTGCTCGTTTAGTTTTTATTGCCGTTTCAAATATACCGGTCATTTTTGAAACACCCTGTACTTTTCTATGTAGCACAATTATAAAGGACATGAAGACGTGAAACAAAATGACATGCATTGAGGAAAATGTCACGTTGAACGATTCTCTTCAGCTCGTCAGTTGGTCCGTTCTTACAGGATCTTTTTCCGGCCGCAGCGATGTCAGAGATTTGATGTTTTACCGGATTCCTGATATTCGCGGTACAATCGTGAAATGGTCGTACGGGAAAATCCCAACTTCGACGCCACCTCAGCGTTGCTGTGTCCTATCGCTCGTGCGCCGATTATAACACCAAGTTCAAACCCAGTTAAACCTTGATAACCTGCCATTGTAGCAGCATGAAAAGGAACTAAAAAATGTTGTAATTTAATATCAAAGATACAAGAAGAAAATTTGTTCGACTGTCATACCAGAGGAATACTCTAAAAAACTTTTTTATCATTGAGAGACAAAGGACTAATTTCGAGTTTCTTTTATTACTTCTAGTATTAAGTACCTTTTTGTTCTGATATGCTGTCGTAAAGACGTACTGTATAGTTTCATGTCTATGTGTGTGTTAAATGAAGGTGTTAAATGATGAAAAATGTGTTTTATAATTTCTGTCAAGATCAAGCCTAAATCCCATACCAATGGAGTACAAATTGTTCTCTTAATTCGAGAAGGCGAATTTTAGATGGAGGCGATGATCTTTACGACGGCGCTGCTCAACAATAGAGGTAAGTGATTGTGCTCACTACTTACCACTGGTGGCCGCTAAGATTAATTTCGATGTGCTTTTGCCGAGACATTCAGAACTTGCAATCTTCCTTTTCGTATAAAAATAGGAGTCCGATTGAAAAAGAAATATTCTTAAATTTAAATAATTGCAATTCTTTTACCCAGGCCACGGGGAATGATAGAAAGTACGTGCATCTACCCTGATTGGACGTTCGCAATCTCAGAGTGTGTTACGGCGTAATTATTTTACAAAAAAAAAAAAAAAAAAAAAAAAAAGATAGATCTTTCTCATCAGATCGCAACCACTCGTACGCGAATGTACGTAACCTCTGAATGTGTCTAGTCAGTCGTGCGCATTGTTCTAAAGCTTTTCTGTTAATATTCTGTGGATTGCATCTCCGCAATTAATTTGTTTATGCCGCAAATCGCACTTTACGCGAAGTATTTATTACCCACGTTTCAGGCTCCATTTAATGTCAAAAAATTCCGAAGTACGGCTGACTAAGCAAACCGCTACAATAACTTCATATCTCTACAACTACAATAACAAAAAAAAACAATAACAAAAAAAGCAAAAACAATAACAGAGAGGGTACGTTACAAGCAGTAACCGATCTAACAGCTGTGCCAAACACTTGTCTTATGTAGGCGTTTCCGACCGCAGCGCCGTATTCTGCCTGTTTACGTATCTCTTTATTTGAATACGCTTGCCAATACCAGTTTATTTGGTGCTTCAGTGTATGTACTCGTTCCTTGGAATCCAACCAGACTATGAACTACTGACTGTTTCGAACAACTATTTATAGGTCTAGGTTCTTCTAATTCAGCTATGAACAGCGGCACGAGACTAAGACCAATTAATTGTGTGGTTCAACTGCAGGCAAGGAGCAGACATAGCAGCACAACCAAAGCACACGAAGAAGACGCTTGGAACGGTTGTCGCAATATTGTGCATAAAATCTAAACAACAACTCGGCAGAACGCAGGAATGTACATTATTAATACAGCAACGGTCCTTCACTGCGAGCACGGCACTCATCTCGAAGCGTGGTGGATTGCATTCTGCCACGGCAGCGTCGGAATACCAACGCCGCCGCTGCCGGAGTGACCCGGAATGGCAATCAGGCGGCTGCCTGCTCGCCCCTTATTGGTCGCCGTGCCGGCACGCACGACGCCAGAGCCACCTAGTACGACGGAGATGCCCTACCAGTGACATGACACGGTGTTCCCTGAGCGAGGACGCTGCATCGCCTACGTGCGTCAGTGGCGTGGCAGCAGAGTCCCGCCGAGCTGCGGCTGTGGCCGTATCACGTAGCTCAGGGCCTGTCCCACGCGTCAAATCGCTCGCGTGAGAAGCGAAGTACAAAGAGTCATTGCACTGTACATCGGTCCAACTCGGTTTCATTCGCCTCAACTCGTCCTCCAGGGTGAAGCCGCCGTGGTGCACTGCCGAGTGCGTTGTTAGATGAATTATTCATCAGTGAAATAGGTTAAGTGCAAGACACTACTAGAATAATGAAACATCGAATTCGAAAAAGCAAAGATTTCGGAAACTCTATTTAAACCAGAGCGGGAACTTCCTTATTTTTTTGGTAGTTGTGACGATAAAGCCAAATGTCTCATTTGCGCTACAGTAATTACGCGTGCAAGGAAATCGTCTTCTGACAGACACTGCAGCTAAGTTGAGTCTGAAAAGTACAATGATATCTCAGGGGACGCGAGAGAGGAAGAATTAAGGAAGTTCCAGATTCTTGCAGGAGAGAATTTGTGGAAATGAGGTTTGCACCAATAATTTAGCAAGTTCATTTTGGTTAAAGGCCCTGCGAAAAGAAAGGAAATTTGTTTTCATTTCTCTCAAATATGCATTCGTTTTTGGTCCTCGTTGTATTATTGATAACACGATCTTATTTCCAGAATGAGCTTTTCACTCTGCAGCGGAGTGTGCGCTCATATGGAACTTCCTGGCAGGTTAAAACTGTGTGCCGGACCGAGACTCAACTCGGGACCTCTGCCTTTCGCGGGCAAGTGCTCTACCGTCTTTTTTTTGTGTGTGTGTTTGGTCGTTGCGGACGTCACATGACATCCCTTCAAGTTCTTTTGTTGATCGTTTCACTCAGATTTTTTTTATTGCAGACGCCAACCAGCTCTCTGACCGAACACGCTGAGCTACCGTGCCGGCGCCGTCTGAGCTACCCAAGCACGACTCACGCTCCGTCCCCACAGCTGTACTTCTGCCAGCACCTCATCTCCTACCTTCCAAACCTTACAGAAGCTCTCCTGCACAGGTTCGCAGGAGAGCTTCTATAAAGTTTGGAAGGTAGCAGACGAGGTGCTGGCAGGAGTAAAGCTGTGAGGACGGAGCGTGAGCCGTGCTTGGGTAGCTCAGACGGTCATTTAGCAGACACTCCACTATGTTTAGGCTGCCCAACAGTGGACACTGATGAACATCGTTTAGCATGTAGTGGGACGGCTCCAGTGTGGCACTTGGCACAACAGATATTGGCGTTCCTGTTACGCTCTGCCCCTCACACAATTTCATCAGACACACTTTTTTTCCCCAAGAATCTTATTTTCCGGTCCAAAAACCCAATGCAGTGACATGGGTACGGGGAATGGTGGTGAGCTACGTGTATAACGAATCGGAAAAGGACAAAATTGATTTTTGGCATTTTCTCCTGGATGGACACACGAAGCTGCAACAGCATAAGAAATATGGGCAATACTTCGCTAATTACTTGCGACTTACATTTACCGACCCGCCGGCCAGATGGGGTGTGACGGGTGAGAGATGAGATAGACGAAGAAGCCGAGATAGACACCGACCACACTTACGGACCCTTAGTTAATTTCGAGAAGACGACCCAGTCTTACACCATCGTCTGGCGAAAGAATCGATAGATGGCTCTCTTGCTCTATCGAACGTCGGGTCGTGAGCAGGTGTCGCCCCCGACAAGAATTTCATTTCATTGCTACAGGAATCTTTCTTTTGTAGTTGTACTATCCGCAATGTCTTCATGTCTTTCATTTGGGCATTTTCAGTTTTATTCATTTCCTTCATTAATTAATTTTCTAATTAGCCACTATTTGTCAACATATGGACATTGTAGACACTATTTATGCGGTAGTACCACAAAATGTATGTCGATAGCGCATCTGCCGTAACAAAAAAAGTTTCTTTTCTTTTTTTCAAAAAAAAAAAAACTAAAAAAAACAATGGATATGGCGTCGGACTTCGGATCAGAAGATTGCAGGTTCGAAACCTGTCACGGTCGAATTTTTTTTTTTAGACAGTTCCACTTCAAAAAAAAGACAGTAGAGCACTTGCCCGCGAAAGGCAAAGGTCCCGAGTTCGAGTCTCGGTCCGGCACACAGTTTTAATCTGCCAGGAAGTTTCATAATCTTATTTCTCTAATTTAGGGAGAAGATGCTGAAAGGTAACGCGAAAGGAAATAGTTATAAGGTTACTCTATGTTTAGCTAGAGCTGGGAAGCTATCTATAGAACCTAGTATGTAATCCTTGAGGGCGAGTGTTCATCGGAGACAGGCATAACATCAGGAGTACCCCGGAAAGTGTGATAGGAACGTTGCTATTCAAAAGTTTAAATGTGTGTGAATTCCTAAGGGACTAGACTTACACACTACTTAAACTAACTTAACCTTACTTATGCTACGAACAACACACACACACATGCCCGAGGGAGGACTCGAACCTCCGGATGGAGGGGCCGCGCAGTCCGTGAAATGACGCCTCAAACCGCGCGGCCACTCCGCGCGGCGTGCTGCTATTCTCTATACACATCAATGGTCTGGCCGACAGGGTGGGCAGCAATCTGCGGTTGTTCACTGATGATGCTTTGGTGTAAAGGAAGTTGTCGAAGGTAAGTGACTGTAGGTTGATACAAAGTGACCCCGACAAAATATCTAGTTGATGTGATGAATGGCAGCTGTCTATTAATGTAGATAAATGTAAATTCATGCGCATAAGTAGCAAAAACAAACCCGTAATGCTGAGATACAGCACTAGTGGCGTCCTGTTTGACACAGTCACAGCGTTTAGATATCTGGGCGTAACGTTGCGAAGCGGTGTGAAATGGAACGAATATGTGAGGACTGTGGTAGGGAAAACGAATGGTCGATTTCGATTAATTGAGAGAATTATAGGAAAGTGTGGTTCATCTGAGTACTGCTCGAGTGTTTTGGATCCGCACCAGGTCGGATATAAAGACGACATCGAAGCAATGCAGAGGTAAGCTGCTAGATTTGTTACCGGTATGTTCGGTCAGCACTCAAGTGTTATTGGTATGCGTCCGGAGCTGAAGTGGGAAGCTCTAGAGGGAAGAAGGCATTCGTTTCGAAGAACATTACTGAGAGAGTTTAGAGAACAGGCATCTGAAGCTGACTGCAGAACTATCCAACTGCCGCGAACATACTTTTCGTCTAGGGACCACAAAGATAAGATTCGAGAAATTGGTGCTCACGCGGAGACAGTGGTTTTTCCTTCGCCCTGTCTGCGAGCGGAACAGGAAAGGAAGTAACAAGTAGTGGTTCAAATGGCTCTGAGCACTATGGGACTTAACTTCTGAGGTCATAAGTGTGGTGTCACCGCCAGACACCACACTTGCTAGGTGGTAGCTTTAAATCGGCCGCGGTCCATTAGTACATGTCGGACCCGCGTGTCGCCACTGTCAGTGATCGCAGACCGAGCGCCACCACACGGCAGATCTCGAGAGACTTACTAGCACTCGCCCCAGTTGTACGGACGACTTTGCTAGCGACTACACGGACGAAGACTCGCTCATTTGCAGAGCAGATAGTTAGAATAGCCTTCAGCTAAGTCCATGGCTACGACCTAGCAAGGCGCCATTAGCATTATATTGCATTTATCTAGAGAGAGTCTCACTTGTATCATCAAGAACGCTGTATACAAATGATGGATTAAAGTTAAGTATTCCGGCAGCTACGTACTTTTCTTTATAGCATTCATTACGTATCCCGTTTCAGACCTCACGCCCGCCTGCGTGAGTTAGCGCGTGCATCTTGGCCTCCTCTTTCAAGTAGTGTGCGTAGTGTTGGCAAGTCTGCCGACACTACAATAAGTCCTCTAGAACTCAGAACTACTTAAACCTAACTAACCCAAGGACATCACACACATCCATGCCCGAGGCAGGATTCGAACCTGCGACCGTAGTGATCGCGCGGTTCCAGACTGTAACGCCTAGAACCGCTCGGCCACACCGGCCGGCTTAACAAGTAGTGGTACAGGGTACCCTCCGCCACGCACCTTATTGTCGCTTGAGGAGTATGTCTGTAGACATAGTAGATGCAGATTATTAAAGAATGTAGGACATAGTAGGGAAAGCGAATCCTACGTTAGCTCCCGCATACAATATCTCGTTCATTGTTATTGTTCATTCATTGTTCATTGTTATATGTACTATGGCTTTGTTTGTCAGCATCTGTGCAGGAAGGAGCTCTCTTCGAAGAATACGCTGAGGTGCTACTATCCCTATTGAGTTTAGCGAACAGTTCCAGGTAATGTACCGATATATGACTAACAGCAAAATGAAGTTGATTTTGTAAAATGTAGAACAGTATAACATCATATCTTATGCATCTTCAGTTCATTGATTTTCGGACCAAGAGGCTCTTTGTGCAAAAATTGTCGGTCTTCAAGACGTGATGAACGCAGTAGGGCGTATCGAGAGCTCTATTGGTTCTCAGCGGCCCATTCACCGTCAATTCAGTATCCAAATATCTATTACCATGCTGAAGTGCGTTGGATGAGCAAAGAAAAAGTAATTTCCAGAATGTTTCGGCTACGCCACCCCGTGGCTCAGGTTTGGAGGACAAAGGACGTCCGGAGCCACTTTCGCATGGCCCTAATGGATGGCTGATTTACGATCATTAGCAGACATTATGCCTCTCCTATGTAATTTAAGTCTGAAACATCAAAAAGAAAATATGCTCATCTCATATGGTCGGCAGAATAAAAATTTTCCAAACGTAAACTTAGCGCTCTTGGCTCTGAGCACTATGGGACTTAACATCTGTGGTCATCAGTCCCCTAGAACTTAGAACTACTTAAACCTAACTAACCTAAGGACATCACACACATCCATGCCCGAGGCAGGATTCGAACCTGCGACCGTAGCGGTCACGCGGTTCCAGACTGAAGTGCCTAGAACCGCACGGCCACACCGGCCGGCACTTAGCGCTCTTCAGAAACAACCTTTCACAGAAAAGTACGAGACACTTTGCCGAGCTTGGTAAGCGATATACAAACTTACCTTTAATAATGCACCCAGGTTTTTAAAAGTACTTTTTTCAAAACGGTACTGTGGCTTTGTTTGACAGAATCTATGCAGGAAGGAGCTCGCTTCGAAGAATCCGCTGAGGTTCTACAATTCCTGTTGAGTTTAACGAACAGTTCCAGGTAATGTACCGATATATGACTAACAGCAAAATAAAGCCGATTTTGTAAAATGTATAACATTACAGTAAAAACAATAGTCCACAGTACCAGTTTACTGAAAAATATCACCTTTTAGTACTTTAAATTAATATTGTACATTCATTAACATTTAGTTTTGTTTTTGTTACAGGAAATTATTAATTTTCAGCCAGTATTTGACGTGTTTGCAAATACCTTTTCGTTAGCATCTGAAAGAGCTCCTTCCGATTCACATTCCGAACTAATAGATTTCCAAACGGATGATCGCCGAAAGGATTTATTTTACAGTATCAAAGGTCTCCTCGAGTTTTACCAGAATTTGACGACGGAAGAAATTCCTAAGCTGCACAGAGAAGCAGCGTAGATTATTTCCATGTTTGGTTCCACAAGTGTACGTGAAAGGTTTCTTTTATGTTTTATCTGGAATGAAAAATAGACTGTGTGCTAGTATTTCTGATTGTGATTTAAAAAATATTCTTAGAATTGCTGTCACCATTCTCTTGTTCCAGTTCTTAGTAGTATAACTGCAAATAAAAAAATGAAAAATAGAAGACAGTTCCTAGTAGTGTAACTGCAAATAAAAAAATGAAAAAATAGAAGACATAATTTTCTGTTCAAACCAAATTTAAAGTTATTGTTATTATTATTATTATTTCATAATTATCATTATTTAAATCTCTTTTGGGCCAGTAATCTTATCCCCACTAGCTAAGCTCTCCGCCCACTGCATGTAAACATTTCGCCGTGATGAAAAGATATAGAGTTGAATTTTTTTAAAAGATCGAGACAGGCGGAGCGGGTAATACAAGCGTAAGGAATGGGAGAGACAGTGTTATTGCGCAAACACGACAAGTGGGGATTTGCACCATCTTCAACGTAGCGAAGCCGTCTTATTCACTCTGCACAGCGGGATGCTCTGGTGCTAACACCCTGTGACGATTTGATGTAATTCTCACGGTTGACCCGCAAACGCTGAGTGTGTACACAACTGTTCACTAAAATTACAACGCAGTAGTCGTAGTGCAACAAACGTCAAATCCGCTTGAAGTATACTGCAGTGCTTGGACGTACCAATGGTAAGCATTTCAGCGTAGCCGTGCGAATTAGCTATCACTAATGTCACCTGTATTGTACATATAAGGAAAGCTTATGCAACGGGTGACATATTCAGAACTCAAGTTTTAAATGTGGTTGTTTGTGAGCGAATTGGGGTAAGCCTCATGGAAAAAGAAGAAAAGTCCACCTGAACATGACAGAATTCGACAGTGACAGAATCGTGGGCTATCGAGACAGCGGGCCACCGTTTTGCGATCTCATTTGTCGGATACAAGCCGATACGGAATCCATGGGCGGAAAGAGGGCTTTACTCAACGCCAAACCCTTTGCAACTGAAGCTCAGCGTGGCAGGAAAACCAATTTCCTGGGTCTTGCAGGATCGTACAGCTACGTCAAGCACTCTGAGTCAGGAAATGGGGTTATTACAGTACGACAAACATCTGCATGACCAGGGTGACATTTGGTGCAACACCACTTGTCACCGCGGAGACCATTGTTGCGGCTACCCTTGACCTGGTGGCAGATAATAGTGCTCCGACAGTGTTGCGCCCAATGCCACCGTTGGACACAGGAGTGCCACCACATCGTCTTTCCAGACAATCCCCAATATTGAGTATAGCATCACCTGTGCGTGTAAGCTCCGAGGAGAACGTGCGTTTCCAAACTGTATTCGTCGTATTTATACGAGCTCAGCACCTGGCATGATGGTCTGGGGCGCCATTGGAAACACAACACGATCAACTCTGGTTCCATACCTGATAATTTGGAAGGGAATCGCTCCATTACTAAGGTGTTAAGGTCGGTTGCTTCGTCCTACCATCGAGGTCTTTAAGCAAGATAAAGTAAGACCGCATGTTACCTGTGTTGTTCGAGTGTTGTCCTGGCCAACACGTTCTCCAGGTATCTTACCCAGTGAAAACATTGGGACACAGGCCACCCAGAAAGCCACCACACGCCAGCTGTGACTGATTAACTGCGGCATAGAGCATGGAACGACACACCCGTGTCTTTCATCCAAGAGCCAGTTCAGAGCCGTCGCTGATGCCGGCGGTGACAGTTCTGTGCGCAAAATTCTCACCCTGTATACTCCAAAATCTCCAACAAATTTAATAACGTGCTGCACGTCCAGTATGGTGCAACATAGTAAGTACATTTTCATTATTTGCATCCTTCTTCGTGCTGTAGCTTTAATGGCAATCAGTGTCTTAAGACTACAGCGTGGTCTGTTAGTTTTCTTCCAGAATGATGGACAAGTGTAGAGGATTCTGGACTGCGAGTTTCACTGGATTTCAAATTGTGGGGTGTCACGTTCTTATTCTTCTCCTACTCTACTGGGTCTGTCATGTATAGAAGAATTTGGTAAGGACTGGCAAAGCACGAAAAAAAAACCTGGCTTAAGACTGAAATGTTTACGCGAAAGGCTCTCAGAGAAACGACTTCTTGAGTTACGAAAAGAGGAAAGTGAGCAGCCGTTTATTTTAAGCATGTAAAGAATATTAGACGGGAATTTATTGGAGATTTCAGTGTTCCTTTCCGTAATGGCATGGTGGTCGACATGGCGTCAACTTCTAATCTTCCTTGTTTTCTTCCGATTGATGAATCACATTTTGTACACCGCATTGCATATGTAATTCTAAACAGCCCGACTGCCGTAACTACATTTGCGACCTCTAATAACTATTGAACACTCCCTGAGAAAAAAAAGTGAAGCACCCAGAATACAAGGTCGGATGTCATTGTAACTTTGGACTAGTGCATGCCATCGGCGGGTACGTAAAGAACTGGAGTTGCAGTTCCGTGTGAGAGGTAGAACGTGCAGTAGAGTGCATTGTTGTTGGTCATGTTTAGTGCTGGCACCATACTTTGGTAAGATATGGAAGGGGCGTGCACAGTGTATACATTGAGCGATCACTGTGAAGGACATGGAGACTCTGAGTACTCGTTTGAGACAGCGTTATCGGAACTTAACAGTGTTTCAGTGAGACCTCCTTGTGGGGTCTCTATGTAGCCGGCTGGTAGAAGCGTGCAATATCCACATTTGTGGGGCGTTTCAAAGTGACAGTGGCCCGATGTTAAGACTGCATAGGAGCGTAAGGTCTGCGTCTGACCACCACAATAGAGGATCACCGTATTGTTTACCGATCGCATAATAACCCTTTAACAGTGGCACCTGCCATTCGAAAACAAGCAATGGATTCTCTGTAACATTCTAAATCGTCCCACACCATTGGTCGGAGACTGGCAGCATCTGAATTAGCGTCGAGAAGCGTCATGGTGCGGGGATCCATCGGATATAATTTCATGTCACGACTAGTAGTGACGCAACGGTACGTCAAGGACATCCCACGTCCTCATGTGTTACCTGAAACGTGACAGAATCGAGGTGCCACTTTCCAACAAGACAACTCTCGTTCAAACATGGAATGAGCCTCTATGAACTGTCTGCATAATGCTGAGGTACACCCGTGGCCATAAAGTTCCCCAAATCTGGCCCCGATAGAAAATGTTTGAGACCAGCTCGGTCGTCAATTCAGTCTCAGTAGCAGTATCCAGGATATCAAGATCGAGTTAGAATAGTTGTTGGCCCTGTTGCCCGAGGAGATAACGTAATGGCTCTATGACACCCTTCCAAATCGAATCGGTGAGTGCATCCAGTCCAGAGGTAGTGTAGTGTCTGAGTCGTGGCGGCTTTCTCGCAATGTATCGTATCACTGTTCATATGATCTTTGACTAACGTTTTGCTGTTGGAGCGCAGCGTCCTCTGGTGAGTGGCGGCTCTGGCCGTTGTGGCCGGTTTGGGGGAAGCTTGAGCTGAGAAACGAAGTTCTAACGAGGTTTCCGTGGGGCCGCTTCGCCGTCGTCTTAGCCGTTGGCAGGCGACTAATACTGGGGTGATGTTACCCAGTGCAGCTTATCGAGTACCGACGTGGCTTCTGCTGAGATTTATCACAAGGCGGTCGAGCTGTCAGGGCAGTGTTCACTGTCATTTTGATCTGTCTTCGACTGTTTTTTGGACATGGATACCCGTGTCACCATGTTATTCAATGGGCGATGGGTCTGCAAGATCAGGTAGACGTTTTAAAGTGTTTCACTGGCTGATATCTCATTATACATTAAAGCGCCGAAGAAACTGGTATAAGCATGTGTATTCAAATAGAGAGACATTTAAACAGGCAGAACACGGCGCTGCGGTCAGTAATGCCTGCATAAGACAACAAGTGTCTGGCGCAGTTGTTAGATCGGTTACTGCTGCTACAATGGCATGTTATCAAGATTTGAGGTTGAACGTGGTGTTATAGTCGATGCACGAGCGATGGGACGCACCATCTCCGAGGTAGCGATGAAGCGGGAATTTTCCCGTATGGCCATTTCACGAGTGTGCCTTGTATATAAGGAATCCGGTAAAACATCAAATCTCTGACATCGCTGGGAAAAGATATTTGAAAAAACGAGATCAACGACGACTGAAGAGACTCGTCCAACGTGACAGAAGTGCAACCCACCCGCAAATTGCTGCAGATTTTAATGATGGCCCATCAACAAGTGCCAGCGAGCGAAACATTCAACGAAACATCATCGATGTGGGCTTTCGGGGCAGGAGGCCCACTCGTGTCCCTTGATGACTGCACGACACAAAGCTTTACGCCTCGCCTGGACCTGTCAACACAGAAATTGGACTGTTGATGACTGGAAATACACTCCTGGAAATTGAAATAAGAACACCGTGAATTCATTGTCCCAGGAAGGGGAAACTTTATTGACACATTCCTGGGGTCAGATACATCACATGATCACACTGACAGAACCACAGGCACATAGACACAGGCAACAGAGCATGCACAATGTCGGCACTAGTACAGTGTATATCCACCTTTCGCATCAATGCAGGCTGCTATTCTCCTATGGAGACGATTGTAGAGATGCTGGATGTAGTCCTGTGGAACGGCTTGCCATGCCATTTCCACCTGGCGCCTCAGTTGGACCAGCGTTCGTGCTGGACGTGCAGACCGCGTGAGACGACGCTTCATCCAGTCCCAAACATGCTCAATGGGGGACAGATCCGGAGATCTTGCTGGCCAGGGTAGTTGACTTACACCTTCTAGAGCACGTTGGGTGGCACGGGATACATGCGGACGTGCATTGTCCTGTTGGAACAGCAAGTTCCCTTGCCGGTCTAGGAATGGTAGAATGATGGGTTCGATGACGGTTTGGATGTACCGTGCACTATTCAGTGTCCCCTCGACGAGCACCAGTGGTGTACGGCCAGTGTAGGAGATCGCTCCCCAGACCATGATGCCGGGTGTTGGCCCTGTGTGCCTCGGTCGTATGCAGTCCTGATTGTGGCGCTCACCTGCACGGCGCCAAACACGCATACGACCATCATTGGCACCAAGGCAGAAGCGACTCTCATCGCTGAAGACGACACGTCTCCATTCGTCCCTCCATTCACGCCTGTCGCGACACCACTGGAGGCGGGCTGCACGATGTTGGGGCGTGAGCGGAAGACGGCCTAACGGTGTGCGGGACCGTAGCCCAGCTTCATGGAGACGGTTGCGAATGGTCCTCGCCGATACCCCAGGAGCAACAGTGTCCCTAATTTGCTGGGAAGTGGCGGTGCGGTCCCCTACGGCACTGCGTAGGATCCTACGGTCTTGGCGTGCATCCGTGCGTCGCTGCGGTCCGGTCCCAGGTCGACGGGCACGTGCACCTTCCGCCGACCACTGGCGACAACATCGATGTACTGTGGAGACCTCACGCCCCACGTGTTGAGCAATTCGGCGGTACGTCCACCCGGCCTCCCGCATGCCCACTATACGCCCTCGCTCAAAGTCCGTCAACTGCACATACGGTTCACGTCCACGCTGTCGCGGCATGCTACCAGTGTTAAAGACTGCGATGGAGCTCCGTATGCCACGGCAAACTGGCTGACACTGACGGCGGCGGTGCACAAATGCTGCGCAGCTAGCGCCATTCGACGGCCAACACCGCGGTTCCTGGTGTGTCCGCTGTGCCGTGCGTGTGATCATTGCTTGTACAGCCCTCTCGCAGTGTCCGGAGCAGGTATGGTGGGTCTGACACACCGGTGTCAATGTGTTCTTTTTTCCATTTCCAGGAGTGTATGTTGCCTGGTCGGACGAGTCTCGTTTCAAATTGTATCGAGCGGAGGGACGTGTAAGAGTATGGAGACAACCTCATGAAGCCATGGACCATGCATGACTGCAGGAGGCTGTTCAAGCTAGTGGACTCTTTAGAGAACATACAAAGGAAGGAAATTGTGACAGGTGAAAAGTTCAGAGATCGTTTCCAAACTGCCGTCTGATGAATATTCCATTAGAGATGCTGCCGAGAAGGTTGTCCGTTTACGTTATTGAACAAGTGCCATCTGTGTGTTAGATGTTTAATGCAACTGTAGTGATATGCGACCCCTCATACGGCTAGATTAGACTCTGACAGGTGACACGTCTGTAAGCACCCTGTCTGTTCACCTGCATCCATTCACGTCCATTGTGCATTTCGACGGACTTGGGCAGTTCCATCAGAACAATGCGACACACCACACATCCAGAATTGTTACAGAGTGGCTCTAGGAACACTCTTCTGACTTCAAACACTTCCGCTAGCCACCAAACTCCTCAGACATGAACATTATTGCCGCGCGGGGTAGCCGTGCGGTCTAAGGGCGCCATGTCACGGCTCGCGCGGCTCCCCCCGTCGGAGGTGCGAGTCCTTCCTCGGGCATGGGTGCGTGTGTTGTCCTTATCGTAAGTTAATTTAAGTTAGCTTAAGTAGTGTGTAAGCTTAATGACCGATGGCCCCAGCAGTTTGGTAGCATAAGACCTTACCACAAATTTCCAATTTTGCTTGAAATAATTGAGCATATCTGGGATGCCTTGGAACGTGCTGTTAAAAAGAGACCTCTCCCCACCCGTACTCTTACGGATTTATGGAGAGCCTTGTAGGATTGATGCTGTCAATTCAGACATTAGTCGGAGTCCATGTCACGGCGTTCGCGGCGCTTCTGCGTGCTAGAGGTGGCCCTACACGATATTAGGCAGATGTGCCAGTTTCTTTGGCTCTTCAGTGTAAATTGTTTTGTGTGTTAACCTTATGTATCCGTGGTTACTTGTTAACCTTTAGCTAGTCTTAAGCGCCGTGTTGCAGAAGGAAGCTCATTTTGAATATGGGGTGTTTGCATTAGTGAATGCGTTACCTGTTCTTGTTCGCCTTCCATAATTCTTCTGAATTTTAAAGTAAATGATTGGTCATGTAATTTTCAATTGGAGGCGCAGTGACATATTTAGTGTTACCAGTTACCACAGATGATAAATTGTTCGTGTCTGAGTGTGCATCTGTTCTGCTGTTTTATTGGCCCATTTATAATTTGCTTTTGTTTCCTGGCTTGTTTGGAGCTAATGCGAAGGGCCTGTGTTGTCTAACAAGTTATATAGTGCGTCTGCACTATTTAAGTGGCTCAGATAAATTTTAGTCTGTTCCACTACGCATTTGTCTTCGCCGAGCTGCTATGCACTAATGTGTGTGCTGATGAGTTTGGAATGTCATGCGAGTGACCTTTCGGCTCCTTTAATGATTTGATAGGAAGGAAAATTTTTCTAATATTATGACCTCATTTCTGAAATTTTTTAGAAATATTTGTAGTGGTTTCTTAAATATTAAATCATCAATCGATGTGTTTTTATGGGCTTAAATTTATCTTGCCTAGGTATTCGTGAAAAATTGGTTTTAATTGTTTTTTAGTATTGTTTCAGGCTTTTTTTGATCAGTCAAGTTCAAAACATATTTTATTCTCAACATTTTATAATTAAGGCCGTTTTGGTCTGTTCGGGTATTGTTGTTTGGATTTACGTTTGCCTCTGTTACACCTTAGCCTTGTTACGTTCTGTGCCTTATATGGGACTTGTCGTTGCCTTAAAGAACATCAAGTCTTGTTTTGGGTTAAAATTAACTTTAAATTTTTCAGCAAATTATTTTAGTTATCATTGAATTTTTAATGAGTTTCTCATTGCTCTGTCTTTTCATTAATTAGAAAAGGCTTAACTGACCTAAGGAAATCCAGTCCGAAAACAAAGGAAGTAGGTTACAGTACACTTGTCGCCCACTGCTTGAATACTGCTCACCGCTGTCGGATCCGTACCAGATAGGGTTGATAGAAGAGATAGAGAAGATCCAACGCAAAGCAGTGTGCTTCGTTACAGGATCATTTAGTAATCGCGAAAGCGTTACGGAGATGATAGATAAACTCCAGTTGAAGACTGTGCAAGAGAGACGCTCAGTAGCTCGGTACGGGCTTTTGTTGAAGTTTCGAGAACATACCTTCACCGAGGAGTCAAGCAATATATTGCTCCCTTCTATGTATATCTCGCGAAGAGACCATGATGATAAAATCAGAGAGATTAGAGCCCACACAGAGGCATACCGACGATCTTTCTTTCCACAAACAATACGAGACTGGAAGAGAAGAGAGAACCGATAGGGGTACTCAAGGTACCCTCCGCCACACACCGTCAGGCGGCTTGAGGAGTATGGATGTAGATGTAGACGTAGATATAGATGTATGTGATTGAAACTATGTATAATTAAGTTGTGTTCTACCATGTGTGTAAAATACCCATTGGTGCAGCCTTCCCTGTTTTCCTTCCTGGATGAATTAAAAGGCCGTAGTTATCACTTAAAAGTGGGCTTATAAAACCAATTCTTTGTAAATTTGATTCGATTTAGTTATCAATGAAATAACATCACATTTAATTTCGTACCCCCTCCCCCACCCTCTTCTGAATGCTTCACTTGTACGGCGACTTCGGAAATTCACGTTACAAACTTACAGGACTTGTAGATGAGTGAGAGTAGATAATATTTTGAATTGGAATCCATGTCCGGAAAGGTACCGTTTCCATGCTACAACCATTTCATAGAATGTTTTTAATGCGACCCTTTCTGCAGGTAATTTATTCGGCGTGACCCAGTACATCACTTGTTTTACAATTCGACTTATTAATTGCCAAAGTAATTGCTATGACAGGTTCTCTTCAACGTGATGCAGTACGACGTCTTCCTGTTCGGGTTTGAGGCGTCTCCTTGTAGCAACACAGTCACGCTTGCTGACGTTGAAGGTACCCTTTCTCGAAGCTGTTGCGTAATTGTGGCGAAAATTGTAGGAATGGAGGCGGACGTTGTGGGGAACGATCCCACCATGACTACCCTGTGGCATAACTACCTAGAAAGCACGTTCTCAGACGACTGTGACATGGGTTCCTGTTCAAAATATTATCTGCTCACCCCATCAAAAAGTCTTAGAAGCTTGTAACGGGACTTTTCGAACACGCTGTATTTGTCAGGGTGTGTGGTATAGGACAGAGTAGCGGTGTAAGCTAACAGGGTCTTGAGTAATACAAAGACCATGAAATGTCTTCGTATACAACATGTTAGACTGTTTAGAGGACATACAAAGGAAACTGTGACAGCTGAAACGTTCAGAGATGGTTTCCAAACGGCCGTCTGATGAATATTGTACTGCAGAAATGGTTCAAATGGCTCTGAGCACTATGGGACTTAACTTCTGAGGTCATCAGTCCCCTAGAACTTAGAACTACTGAAACCTAACTAACTAAAGCACATCACACACATCCATGCCCGTGGCAGGATTCAAACCTTTGACCGTAGCGGACTTGCGGTTCCAGACTGTAGCGCCTAGAACCGCTCGGCCACCCCGGCCGGTTGAACTAGAGACGCTGGCGAGAAGGTTGTCCGTTTACGTTAATGCACAAGTGCCATCTGCGTGATAGATGTTTAATGCTCTCAGAACAACCAGATATTTCACGAATAATGGTTGTAACTTCAGCCAAACGTACTACCAGCTGGTGTGGAGTGTCTGCCGGTGTCTTGTTCGCCAAACGTTTCGTCTTCCCCCACAAAAAGATATTCACAGGAGGTCAGCAACATGTCTAAAAAAATATTCATCACAGGGCAGTTTGAACATCTTCTTTGAACATCACCAGCGTGAAAACTTTGATGGCCTCGTAGATAAAAAACTGTGCACGTGTGATATCTCTTTCATAAAAAAAGTATTTTTTATCTTGCAAAACTACCCTCATATATTTAAGCAGTTTGTTTTATAACCTATGTTATTAACTTCACATCGTGATAAGATTATTGTCACTTTTACTAATTTCATGTCGTGACTGCTTCTCTGAGTGCTGTAAAGACGCAGATGTTTGGACAAAAGGCCTTGCTCTCGACTATTGAAGTCCGACATATTACTGCCAGAGAATTAAATCTGCAATTTTGATAAAAAAAAGAGACGTATTTACCCGATGCGGACGGCTGTTTTGGAGAACAAAAGGAAGTGTACGCGTGAAAGCAACTTGACGGGCAGGTGGTTTAACAAAGTAAGTCCGATCTATTGGCGGCCTGATACGTGTTCCGCTACCGAATAAAACGTCGATCCAAAACAATCAGTTATGGCCAGGTACTGTCAGTCATTTCCTACGGGCAAATTGGAGATCAATCTCCACTGCCAGAAGCATTCCGTAACAACTGCCATGGCCCGGCGGCGTCCCATCTCTTGTTTGCCACCACCGTTGCACGACGGAAAAAATAGAGACGGCACAATAAAGGCAGAAAAGAGGTCAGTCCACAATCCACATATGACAATCAGCGTCATATGTCAATAAATCCGCCAATTTGCTGAGAGCAATGAGGCTACCGCAAAATGAGCGACCACGAATTACGGCTGCCCAAATATCGGAGCGTGTAACCACAGCTGACCACGGCTGTGAGGGCGCCGATAGCTGACGCTGTCACCAAGTTCGTTCTCATACTGGCAGGATCAAAACCTCTGCTATCTGCGACGTAAAGACACCTTTTTATTTCAATTAACTCACTCGCTTTTTGAATCGTAATGTGTTTTTTTCAGACTTCCTATTCAGCCAAGGTCAGTCCTTTAAACTGTTCGCGCTCCTTGTCTCTCTTAAAGCTTTAACTTTTGTTGATGTATATTTTCTACATCTGTATCTATACTTCGGAAGCCACCTGCCGGTATATGGTGGAGGTTCCTTTGGGCATCATTAGCTAATCCCCCTTCCCCTGTCACATTTGTGTATGGCGCGTTGGAAGAATGATTGTCGGTAAGCCTACGCGAAAGAACTTGCCCCTTTCTAACAGCCGGGTACCGCAAGAGGAACGGAAAGTTCCAAATGATTGGAAAAGAGCACAGGTAGTTCCGGTTTTCAAGAAGGGTCGTCGAGCAGATGCGCGAAACTATAGGCCTATATCTCTGACATCGATCTGTTGTAGAATTTTAGAACATGTTTTTCCTCGCGTATCATGTCATTTCTAGAAACCCAGAATCCACTCTGTAGGAATCAACATGGATTCCGGAAACAGCGATCGTGTGAGACCCAACTCGCTTTATTTGTTCATGAGACCCAGAAAATATTAGATACAGGCTCTCAGGTAGACACCATTTTCCTTGACTTCCGGAAGGCGTTCGATACAGTTTCGCACTGTCGCCTGATAAACAAAGTAAGAGCCTACGGAATATCAGACCAGCTGTGTGGCTGGATTGAAGAATCTTTAGCAAACGGAACACAGCATGTTGTTCTCAAACAAACACTGGTAGCAGTTACTTCTGTAAAATAGCCGGCCGGCGTGGCCGAGCGGTTCTAGGCGCTTCAGTCTGGAACGACGCTATCGCTACGGTCGCAGGTTCGAATCCTGCCTCGGGCATGGATGTGTGTGATGTCTTTAGGTTGGTTAGGTTTAAGTAGTTCTAAGTTCTAGGGGACTGATGACCTCAGATGTTAAGTCCCATAGTGCTCAGAGCCATTTGAACCATTTTTTTCTGTAAAATATCTGGGAGTATGCGTACGGAACGATTTGAAGTGGAATGATCATATAAAATTAATTGTTGGTAAGGCGGGTGCCAGGTTGAGATTCACTGGGAGAGTCCTTAGAAAATGTAGTCCATCAACAAAGGAGGTGGCTTACAAAACACTCGTCCGACCTATACTTGAGTATTGCTCATCAGTGTGGGACACGAACCAGGTGGGGATAGAGAATATCCAAAGAAGAGCGGCGCGTTTCGTCACAGGGTTATTTGGTAAGCGTGACAGCGTTACGGAGATGTTTAGCAAACTCAAGTGGCAGACTCTGCAAGAGAGGCGCCCTGCATCGCGGTGTAGCTTGCTGTGCAGGTTTCGAGAGGGTGCGTTTCTGGATGAGGTATCGAATATATTGCTTCCCCCTAGTTATACCTCCCGAGGAGATCACGAGTGTAAAATTAGAGAGATTCGAGCGGGCACGGAGGCTTTCCGGCAGTCGTTCTTCCCGCGAACCATACGCGACTGGAACAGGGAAGGGAGGTAATGACAGTGGCACGTAAAGTGCCCTCCGCCACACACCGTTGGGTGGCTTGCAGAGTATAAATGTAGATGTAGATGTAGAAGCCTCTGTATACCTCCAGTTTCTCGAATTTTCTCATCTTTGTTCAGTCCGCGAGATGTGTATTGAAAGGAGCAATACGTTGTCCAACTCTTCCCCGAAAGTACTCTTTAGAAATTTGACTGGAAACTCTCTCCGTGATGCACCACTCCTCTATTCTAGAGTCTGACACTGGACTTTTTTGAGCACCTCTGTAACGCTCTCGCTCCGAGCAAGCGGTCCCGTGACGAAACGCGCCGCTTTTCGTTGGATCTTCTCTATCACTTGTATCAGTCCTACCTGGGTAAGGGTCCCAGACAGATGTACAGTGCTCAAGAACAAGAGCACTATAAGCCACTTCGTTCGTGGACGAGTTACATTTCCCTAAGATTCTTCCTATGAATCTCAGGCTGGCGTCTGATTTTCCTACTATGTGTTTTATGTGGTCATTCCATTTACGATCGCTCTGGATACTTACTCCTAGATATTTTACAGTAGATATTGTTTCCAGCAATTTGTCATTAAGTGTACAGTAGTCAATTTATTTTCCTATGTATAAACAATATGTTACATTTTTAACGTTCAGGGTCAACTGACAGAGCCTGCAGCATTCATCAGTCCTCTGTAGGTCATTTTACAAACTGATACTGTCTTCTGTCGTTGCTACTACCTTATACACAAACGCATCATCTGCGAATAGCCTTAAAAGAACTTCCGACGTTTTCTACTAGATCATTTATACATATTATACGTATCACGCTTCCCTGGGGCACTCTGGAAATCACCTTTACAACCGTCGATTTTGTTCCATTAAAAACGACGTGTTGAGTTCTATCTGCAAGGAAGTCTTAAGTCTAGTCGCAAATCTGGTAGGATATTCGGTAAGCTCGTATTTTTTTCACTGAACGGCTGTTCGGGTCCGTGTCAGATGCCTCCCTAAAGTAAAGGAACACGGTATAAACCTGAGCACCGTTCTCTGTCTAGGCAGAATATGCTTTTGTCACCCAAAGTGAATCCCAAGACGCCATCCCTTTGCCATTTCCCTCACAGTATCATTAAGTACACTGTAACCTACATATTCTTTCATCTTATTAGAAACTGTCGTAGTTCTCTCTTTCTTATTTGCTCTAAACTGTAACTGCACTAAAACATTGCGCTGTAAGTGTTTGCCTGCTATTCTATTACTTTCCTCTAGCTATCATATTCTGCAGCAAAAGCCATATATGAGGTATCACCTCCTGTAAATGTTCACAAATACCACAAATCTCCACTATCTTACCTCATACAACACTTCACAAGGTTTAGGGTGTCCCAGAAAAGTGGCAACAAACTTCAGGAGGTAGTATAGGATGTCTTAAGGCGTAAATTGAGCATAGAAACCAGTTTCCAGAAATCACCCAACGATGCTACATAGCAGCAACGTGACTTTGAACGCTGACAGACCGTGCGCGGAACGTCTCGCAATGTTTGATATTCAGTGATCACGAGTGACTGCCACGATTTCCAGATGGAGCTAGCTGCCGTGTAGAAAGTCCTTGTCTCCTATGAATGTGTTGCGCTCTTGTCTCAGTGGATGATGGTTTTGGGCGTAAGTCCCCATCTCCACTTTATTTTTCTCCTGGAACTAAAATCACCAATGAGTTTCCGTATGCAGCAGAAAAATAAACTGCAGATTTAAACTTCTGTTTGAAAACGTCCTCCTTGAAGAAAATAGCGCATCGCATTCATACACTGACGAGCCAAAACATTATGGTTCAAAAATGATTCAAATGGCTCTGGAACTTAACTTCTGAGGTCATCAGTCCCTAGAACTTAGAACTACTGAAACCTAACTAACCTAAGGACATCACACACATCCATGCCCGAGGCAGGATTCGAACTTGCGACCGTAGCGCCTAGAACCGCTCGGCCACACCGGCCGACCAAAAACATTATGAACCAGCTTAATAGTTTGTTTGACCGTCTTTGTATTAGGGATCCGACAGTTTGTTGGTAGGCTTGTGGATGCATGTGGCATTAGATGTTTACGCACAGGTCATAAAATTCGCGTAAATAACGGACCACTGATTCTATTACGCGGTGATGCTGCCCGATGGCGACCCACATGGGTTCCATGGGATATACATCATCCAAATTTAGGTTGCCAGACATCAACCCGAGTTCACTCTAATGCTCATCAAGCCTCTGTAACACAGTTCTGGCTCCGAGACATTGCCAATTATACGGCTGAAACATGACATCGTCGCCGGTGAAGACATCAAGCATGATGAGATGCAGGTGGTGCCAATCAGCCATCATGTCTTCTGTTACTATCATAGGTTCCATGAAAGTCCAGGAAAATGTCTCCCACAGCATAACACTGCTCCCGCAAGTCTTCGTCCGTGTCGCGCTACACGTTTCGAGCCGCAGTTCACCTCGATAATGACGTTTGTGAAAACGGCCAGCGTCCTAGTGTAACAAAAATGTGATTACATTAAATGTAAATTGAAGGTGGCGGGCGGAGAAAGGAAAGGAAAAGGAGGGATTAGTTATGTCAGCTGCATCGGAACATTACGCGAAATCAGCGGCGACGAGTGAAAATGTGTCCCGTGCCGGGATTCGGACACGGGATCTCCTGCCTACTAGGCAGGTGCGTTAAAGACTGCGCCGTTCGAGACACAGTTTTATCGTATCTGCGCTGACCAACTGCGATTCACCCAAAGAGCCGACCGTTTCCGTTGACCGATGGTCAAATCCCGATGGTCCCGTGCCCACTGCAGTTGTAATTGACGATGTCGTTAGGTCAACATGTGACAACGTAGGGATGATCTGTTGCGAATCTCCTTGTTCAACAACGTACTATGAACTGTGTGTTTTGAAACACTTGTGCTTATACAAGCATTGTGCTCTTTCGGCAGATGATGTTTGGTTAGCGGGGCACTCAACTGCGTGGTTATCAGCAACCGCACAAATTCCCAATCTTTAGTCAGTCCAATCTCGCCTCTTTCATAATGATGATGATGATGATGATGAAATAAAGAGGACAACACAAACACCAAGTCCCCGGGCGGAGAAAATCTCCAACCCGGTCGGGACTGGAACCCGAAACCGTGTAATCCTGAGGCAGCAGCGACTAAATGTCTTTTTCCAATGCTGTTTCATAGAGGAAGACTGCACTGTAGTTCCTTCTCTAGATTGTCGCACAGATGACAAAATGGTAGATATCGAAATAGACGACAGAGGGATAGAGAAACAATTAAAATCGCTCAAAAGAGGAAAGGCAGCTGGACCTGATGGGATACCAGTTCGATTTCACACAGAGTACGCGAAGAAACTTGCCCCCCTTCTTGCAGCGGTATACCGTAGGTCTCTAGAAGAGCGTAGCGTTCCAAAGGATTGGAAAAGGACACAGGTCATCCCCGTTTCCAAGAAGGGATGCCGAAAAGATGTGCAGAACTATAGACTTATATCTCTAACGTCGATCAGTTGTAGAATTTTGGAACACGTATTATGTTAGACTATAATGACTTTTCTGGAGACTAGAAATCTACTCTGTAGGAATCAGCATGGGTTTCGGAAAAGACGGTCGTGTGAAACCCAGCTCGCGCTATTCGTCCACGAGACTCAGAGGGCCATAGACACGGGTTCACAGGTAGATGCCGTGTTTCTTGACTTCCGCAAGGCGTTCGATACAGTACCCCACATTCGTTTAATGAACAAAGTAAGAGCATATGGACTATCAGACTAATTGTGTGAGTGGATTGAAGAGTTCCTAGATAACAGAATGCAGCAAGTCATTCTCAATGGAAGAAGTCTTCCGAAGTAAGTGTGATTTCAGGTGTGCCGCAGGGGAGTGTCGTAGGACCGTTGCTATTCACAATATACATAAATGACCTTGTGGATGACATCGAAAGTTCACTGAGGTTTGTTGCGGATGATGCTGTGGTATATCGAGAGGTTGTAACAATGAAAAATTGTACTGAAATGCAGGAGGATCTGCAGCGAATTGACACATGGTGCAGGGAATGGTAATTGAATCTCAATGTAGACAAGTGCAATGTGCTGCGAATACATAGAAAGAAAGATCCCTTATCACTTAGCTACAATATGGCAGGTCAGCAACTGGAAGCAGTTAATGCCATAAATTATCTGGGAGTACGCATTAGGAGTGATTTAAAATGGAATGATCATATAAAGTTGATCGTCGGTAAAGCAGATGCCAGACTGAGATTCATTGGAAGAATCCTAAGGAAACGCAATCCGGAAACAAAGGAAGTAGGTTACAGTACGCTTGTTCGCCCGCTGCTTGAATACTGCTCAGCAGTGTGGGATCCTTACCAGATAGGGTTGATAGAAGAGATAGAGAAGATCCAACGGAGAGCAGTGCGCTTCGTTACACGATCATTTAGTAATCGCGAAAGTGTTACGGAGATGATAGATAAACACCAGTGGAAGACTGCAGGAGAGACGCTCAGTAGCTCGGTACGGCCTTTTGTTGAAGTTTCGAGAACATACCTTCACCGAGGAGTCAAGCAGTATATTGCTCCCTCCTACGTATATCTCCGAAGAGACCATGAGGATAAAATCAGATTAGAGCCCACACAGAGGCATACCGACAATCCTTCTTTCCACGAACAATACGAGACTGGAATAGAAGGGAGAACCGATAGAGGTACTCAAGGTACTCTCCGCCACATACCGTCAGATGGCTTGCGGAGTATGGATGTAGATGTAGATTGCCACTAGGCCACTAGCTGTGGACCTCTTTCGGCAGAGACGCCACAGAATATCATCTATCCCATTTTAGAGAGCAGACAAGTCTGCGATCCCATGACCTGTGACGAATGGTGGACGTCCAACGATTTAGCGCCAAGTGGCAATTTCACTGTCCTTCTACCTCTTCCTGTAAATGCTCACGACAGTAGCACGTAAACACTCGACCAGCTTCGCTCTCTTCGAGATAATCGTTCACAGGCTCTGCATAATAATAATCTTGCCTTTGTCGCTTATCTCAATGGATTTCTCCATTTGGAGACCCTACCTTCGATAGGGTGATCCCCCGTCCGTGTCTGCTCCGCTTCCGTATTTCTGTGACCGTGTTATATGCCCACAACGCCACCAAGCGGCATCTAATGTCACGGTGGGCGGAGGTTGTAATGTTTTGGCTTATCAGTCTAAGAGACAGTGCCTCTGTATGCAGCAGTTAGCTCCATCTCCTTCACTGGCGACTGTGCCAATCAGTTGGGACCACTGAATAAGTAACGACATCGTAACAAGTTGCGCTTACGGTCTGTCAGCGTACAAAAGTCCCGTTTGCTGCCGAATGGCTTGCCTAGCGGCAGGCGCCGGCGCTTATAACTTCCATGCTCTGTAACGTCGTTGGTTGACGTTTCTGAACACGGGTTCTTATTCTCGGTTTGTTCTTCAAGACACCCTGTCCAACGCCTCGAAGTCTGTCGAAATTTTCTTGGGACACACTGGATACAGTGTTATTTTGTAAGTACCTCTAGGGTTCCAATAGACGACTGTGAGAAAACCAAACGACATACAAAAAACAGACCCATCTCAGTGGACAGGGCATCTCTCCAAGTTCTTAACTCACGTTAAAGGTGCTCAATACAGGCACCGTCAGTGATGCAGCAGAATTCAATATGTGCGTGTACTTCCTGCTTTCCAGGAAGGAGCTACAGCAGACTGCGTTCGAAATCTGTTCACTGCATTGCCTATCTATAGGCGGGTGCTCAACCATCACGACAGTATCAAGCGGATAATTTGTCTACATATTCTGACATGCCAGTTCCTTAGCGCAACCACGATACGGCGTGTATTAGGAAACGAAACTTGTAGGGATCCTCTACCCATTGATATATGTCACTTTTATGTGTGTCTTGTAGTTTTCGCACTAGCTTCTTCTGAAATCCAAGAGGTATTTATGACTAACCCTGTCTTTTTCATTAGCACATAATCTGTTGCTGTTTTTGCATATCTAAATCATCTACTAGTATTCTCCCTAAATCATCTGAAACGAGATGATGAATGTTTTTTACTGCTGCACAAGCTACATTACTTGATTTAAATATTCAGCCTCGATCACTTTGTATTTGTTGTTGCCATCTCATATGAATAGGACGATTGCTGCACTTGTAAATGCTATGAATGAGTTTTTGTTACGTGTTTCATGTGGATTACATTACTCAATGCTTTTTGTTTCAATATTCATGACAAATGAAATGTTTTAAGTGATTTTCGTACCAGGTGGTGGCTTACGGCCGAAACCGGTACTACTTATAAAATCCTAACGTTTCGTCCAGAATAGTGCTGGAATCTTCAGAGACGCTCCCTGTTCCGCAGTATTACCAACAGAAGGGTCATACGTCGGAGAGCGACATAAATATTGTGGAAAAGTGGCGTGGTCGAGGTTTACATGTGATAGGCAGGCATGGTTCAAATGGCTCTGAGCACTATGGGTCATCAGCCCCTAGAACATAGAACTAAAGAAACCTAACTAACCTAAGGACATCACACACATCCATGCCCGAGGCAGGATTCGAACCTGCGACCGTAGCGGTCTCGCGGTTCCAGACTGAAGCGCCTAGAACCGCTCGGCCACAGCGGCCGGCCGATAGGCAGGGACAGTCCCCTGTCAGCAGCAACAAAGAAAATATGCCAAACCCTCAAATATGTAAACGTTAAATGTTGTCCTCTGTCGTCATCCAGGGCATGTAAAATTTCGTGTACGTGCACTAAGGTCTGCAGAGGCACTGCTACAAAAGCGTCAATACAGTCCTATAAAAATCTTTGCCTATTACTGAAAGTAGAAAAATCATCTGCAGCAGAGCATGCTCTTCAGTCAGGAAATCACAAAGCAAAGTTCTCAGAAACCACGGCTTTATCGACAGTGACGAACTAATTATTAATCATGGCTATTCAGAGATGCCATCGAAATATCTGAACGTGGGGATAACTTGAACATAAAAAAGAAACGATGAAACTTAATTAAATATGGACAATAGCTCTAGAGAATCGATAGCTACGTTTTATCGTTGACATGTGGCAGTTAGATAGTTAATTTTTTTCTCCGATGAGTATTATCTCTGCCAGTTACGTATAATCCTAATCTACGTAATTGCTCTGAATCTACACTAAAGGGCGAACCACCTTCACACTGAAACTTTACCGTTCCATCCTTGAACAGCGTGGGGGAAAAAGAATCTTCTCGTGAGAATTCTGATTTCTCTTATTTTATATCTCCTTATGTCATTTGGCGACAATGAAATGTTATCGCATGGGGAGGTGAAAGTTGCTGATTGAAATTCCGTGAAATGATCTCACTGCAACGGAGGTAGGTTAGGGAAAGGCAAATTTATGATTATAGTATCTCTGGGCTCAGAGAAAGCTTTTCACAATGTTCACTGGAATACTCACCTTGAAATCCTCAAGATAGAGGTAAGACAGAGGAGGTGAGAGGTTATTTACAACTTCTACAGTAACCAGACGGCAGATCTAAGTCTCAAGGGGCATGAAAGGAAAGCACTGTATGAGAAGGGAGTGAAACAGAGTTGTAACCCGTCCCATATGTCATTCATAATGCACACTGCGTAAACAGTAAAGGAAACAAAAGAAGAATTTGGAGTAGAAATTAAAGTTCGGGGAGAAGAAATAAGAACTTGGAGATTTGCCGATGACAATCTAACTTTGTGAGGAACAGCAGAGGACTTGGAAGAGCAGTTCAAAGGAATGGACAGTGTCTTGAAATGAGGATGTAAGATGAACATCAACAAAAACAAAACAAGGATATGAAATGCAGTCGAATTTAATCGGGTGATGCTGAGGGAATTAGATTAGGAAACGAGACATTAAAAGTAGTAGATGAGTTGTTTTTTGGGCTGTATAATAATTGATGATATCCGAAGTAAAGAGGATATATAAAAAATGTGGTCAGGTAACAGCAAGAGAAGTGTTCATGAATAAAAGAAATTTGTTAACATTCAATATAGATTTAAGTGTTAGGAACTCATTTCTGATAGTATTTTTTAGGATTTAGCCATGTACTGTATGAATGTGAAACACTGATGATAAACAGTTTAGACGTGAAGAGAATAGAAGCTTTTGAAATGTGGTGCTACACAATAATGCTGGAGATTAGACGAGTAGATCACGTACCTAAAGAGGAGATACTGAACAGAATTGGGGAGACAAGAAATTTGTGGAACAACCTGATTAGAAGACGGAATCGGCTGATAGGACACATTCTGAGACATCAAGAGATATCCAATTCAGTACTGGAGTGAAGCGTAGGGGATAAAAATCGTAAACGGGGACCAAGAGGTGAATATAGCAAGCAGGTTCAGAAGGATTAAGTTGCAGTAGTTATTCCGAGATGAAGATGGTTCAAAAAATGGTTGAAATGGCTCTGAGCACTATGGGACTTAACATCTGTTGTCATCAGTCCCCTAGAACTTAGAACTACTTAAACCTAACTAACCTAAGGACATCACACACATCCATGCCCAAGGCAGGATTCGAACCTGCGATCGTAGCGGTCACGCGGTTCCAAACTGAAGTGCCTAGAACCCCACGGCCACACCGGCCGGCCGAGATGAAGATGCTTGCACAGAATCGAGTAGCATGGAGAGCTGCATCAAACCAGTCTGCAGACTGAAGACCGCTGCAACACCAAATGACAGCACCCACAAACAATCTGAGCGGGTAGCGCAGATTGTCTCCTAAGTTGTTTATGTACATTAGGAACAGAAGAGGGCCTCTAATACTGCCCTGATGAAATCCATAGATCACTTCTATTTTACTTGATCACTTTCCGTCAAATACTACGAACAGTGACCTTTCTTTTAGGAAATCACGAATCCAGATGCACAATTGTGACGGTACTTTACAGGTACGCAGTTTGATTTGAAGCCTTCTGTGAAGAACGGTATCAAAAGCCTTCTGTAAATCTAAAAATACAGAATCAAGATCCCCTGTCGATTGCAGTCATTACTTCGTACGAATAAGGAGTAGGTTGTATTTCATAAGAACGATTTTCTCTGAATTCGTGCTTACTATACGTTAATATGTTAGCATAGCACATGCATCCATAATTCAAAACACGAGTACCTAGGTATTATTCTTGGATTCTGTGACTTTAGACACGAGAATATTTCTCATTATTGCCACTCAACGTACGTGTCTAAATGAACAAATTTGTTTTTCTTTTTTTTTTCAAAATTTATTATGATAAAGAGTATGCATTGATGGGAAAAATTTAGTATAATCCAATCAGTAGATGGAAGTGAGGCTAGTTATTAATGTTGCAAACATTTGGCATTAACATATAAAGAAATTATAACGCATTTTTCATAATTTCATACACTAAATAAACTCGTTGCCGGTATGGATGCTTAACAGGAAATTTCTCCGAGAAAAATCTCACAGTTCTCAATTTTCCGTTGTCGAATTTGCTCGTTAAGAAGATGTAGGCGGCCAACAGGATGGAATAATCCCAGCCAGCTGCAACGACAAATGTCGTCGCCAGTTCTACTTTGCTTACTTTTCCGGCTCGCCGCACCACAAACTGCCTAGCCGTGCCCTGCCCCCACCCCCCCACCCCCCCGCAACTTCCCCCCCCCCTCACCCAAAAACGCACCCACCCTTCCTTAAGCCCCCTTCCCCTTTCTCTCATGGACACGCCACCGAAAAACCACACCTCTGTTTTTCCCGCTGTGTTTCCCAGCCCCTGTCTCCTTTCTATTAAAATTTCCGCATGGCTGAAATGCCAGCGGCTTACATTCGTGGTAGCGGCCATCCTTTGTAGTCGGCCGACGCAATGATGGTCCCCCCAAGCACGAGGAAATACTAGGGGAGAGAAAAACATAAAATTGCGAATAACAAAATAACAAGAACGAGGGACGAGGGAACGTCGAGAAGTAGAGAAGGGAACAGCGGCAGAAAAGAAAGTTACACATGGAGATAAGGTTTTTTTTCCGTCCGGATAACGACGAAATTCTCTAATTTGCATATCTTCTCGCTTCCGCCGGCTAAGTTCACTCCACAAGCGGCCTATTACGCCGCCGTTTGCGCCGAGCCACATGGCTCTATCCGCAGAGACACTATCGAGGCCGCTTTCAGATAAAAGCAGTCGGGTTCTGCGTATCTCCACAGTTGCTCTTAACGTGTGCTGCGTTTATCTGGCGCATTTCTCCTGACGAAAGAGCAAAACTAAAACTTCTTCTACTGCTCGTTGCAGTATAAAATAAGAACATACCAAAACACGGTTCGTGCACTGCCTTTTTCTTGGTGTCCGGCAGGTCATCTCGTCTCGGTGCGTCATTAGAAGGTCGTTATTCTCTGAAGCCAGAGTGAGAACTTGTAGCTTCAACTCTTTGGACTGATGATATAGCTACAAAAGGGAGGGAGGCGGGAGGCAGAGTATTCCCGTGAGTCAACACACGAACTGGTGCAACAGTGGCCTACACGTCGAGTCAGTTCCAGTGTTGTTGGCACCTAATAAATAATCTGCTTTGGTGTAGTTAACGATCTGTATAGATACAAGAAGAGGACCCTCCAAATAATATCACTGTCTTCAATGATTTCAATGGAATTTTATGATTCTGGAAATATAGTTCCGCGCGGATGATGCAAAAGGTGTTCTTTAACACTGATACGTGTTTCGACGAAGTTTCACCAGTGTCAGTAGGTTAATTTTATTTTCTGTCAAATAACACCTAAAATTTTGCATCATAATGCATACAGTTTTGGGATTATTGTACTAATACTAATAACACTATTAAAGAAATATGTAGCTTACTATCAGATGTTGACATGAGTATTTGTGTGTGCAGTACAGCTGCTATTTTGCTGTAGTTCGTTATTTTCAATTAGTCAGCATTTCGCAATAATATGTAGCGGATATTTACAGAGGTTTCAGGCCTAGAATGAAACTATTGCTTTTTTCCTCCACTTTGCAAAATCAGGTTATAGTGCTGCTTTTATCTTGCAATCTGCTGTTAACATTGATTTCTTAATTATCGGTTGCTAGATTAACGTAATAGCTTCGAAAATGTTGGCGACATGTTCTTTGTGATGAAGTTTGTAAAATGATGAATGAGGTATGTGATTTATATGTACCTACGTTTTGTTGTTTCAAAGTTTTCTTGCTTCTACGCAAAGTGTACTATTAAACAAGCGCCGCATCACTTTTTACAAGATATTCACGTTCTCGCTATCTTGATTCGTGTGTCCTGGGAACGATTTTGAGATCTTGTATACAGAGGAGATTCTGAAGTGAGTGAGTGTGCTATGGATTTCTGTGTGCGGCAGTTCTATTGTGAATTTTCGTTCAAGGCTAGTGGCCCATTTAAGAATTTTTTATAAGTTTTCGTGTATGCTGGCCTGTGTTTCATATCCATAATGTACTCTGCAAATGTTGAATGACTGTTGTTCCTCGGAAGTGCCGTCCTGTGTTCAGTCTACCTAATATTGAAATTTCTACATGGCTGTCCCATATAAATTGAGTTAAAGTCGTGACACGAAAGTTGGCAAGTGCTCGTACTTTTTTCTCTAAACGGCGAGGAACTTCATGAAACGCCTTCCGGAAGCCAAGGGACGCGGCATCAACGTCACCAGCTTTGTCTCTCTGCCGTTCTGGAATTCACGGACAAAGAGAGCGAGCTATGTTTCGCAAGAATCCATGTCGCTTTATATAGAGAAAAATTTTGTTCTTCGAAAATATCATAATGCGTGAGTATAAAACAGTTTCCGCAATTTTATTGCAGATTAAAATCAGCGATATATGCCTATAATAATGGGCATCTATCTGAAGACCCTTCTTGAACACGGAAATGCACAATGTTTTTTCTACCTGCTGCAACGGTCTACAATAAACTGCAGCCAGAAGAGGAGTAAGTTCTTTCGCATAACCTCTGCAGAATTTCGTAGGTGTATCTTTCGGTCCAGGTGCCGTAACAATATCTGGATCTTTCTATGGACAGAGTTGCTTAAGAGCTGTTCCTTGTAGTTCCCCATCGGAAAATTAGTGGGAACAGAAGAAGGAAAATGAGATGAAAAGTAGCCAACATTTAAATGAATATTGTGATTAGTGGCACATATCACTTACTTACGGGGTGACAATTATTGAACTACACGGGAAAAAAACGTAAATTAGTTACAAACTAAGGCGTGCACACACTTTATTCAACATATAAACGTCACTATAGATATATGAGAGTAGGAGATCCAGGGCTCGAGTCCCGGTTGGGGCACACATTTTCATCAATCCTCGTTGATATTTATCAACGCCTATAAGCAGCTAATGGTCTGGATTTCATTGTAATGTCACTATAGATATTCGGATTTAGGTAATGACATGGTCGACATCCCTGCCGTCATCAGCGATGATGTGGCGCAGAAAGATAGCGAAATTCTGCAAGACTCGCCGAAGTGTCAGAGCATCGATGCTGTCGATGACCTCTTGAATGGCTGTTTCCAACTCAGCAATAGTTTGGGCTCATTGGTGTACACCGTGTCTTTAACAAAGCCTAACAAAAAGGAGTCGCATATTTTAAGGTCCTGTCACCAAAGTTCTCCTCCAGGACATCAAACACTCTCCTGCTTCGATGGGGTCGTCCTCTGTCTTGTACGAACCACATCTTGTCGAAATCAGTCTCATTTTGGATAATGAGGACGAAAGCAGGGATTCAGGGAATCATATAATTTTCTTGGCAAATGCCTTTCCGAAACTGATGTCTGAAATACTTTTCTGTGATATAGAAAAGGGGGAGACTGAGTCAATAATTAAATCACTGAAGACTAAGGACCCTCATGGTTTGATGGAGCGCCTAGCAGAAGATTAAAGTACTGTGCGACACATGTTAGCTCCGTATTTAGCCGTATTTGTAATTTTTTCTTTAGGAATGGTCAGTTTCCTGAACGATTAAAGTACTCAGTAGTAAAGCTGCTTTATAAAAAGGGAGAAAGGGATTATGTAGATAATTTTAGATCTATTTCTATGCCATTAGTGTTTGCTAAAGTTATTGAAAAGTCTGTGTATGTAAGGATAATTGTTCATTTTATATCACACGATTTGCTATCAAATATACTGTTCGGATTTAGAAGTCTGTTAACAACTGAAAATGCTGTATTCTCTTTTCTCTCTAACGTACTGGATGGATTAAACAAAAGGTTTCGAACGACAGGCAATTTTTTTGTTTAACTAAGGCGTTTGATTGAGTTGATCACAAAATATTGCCCCAGAAGTTGGCCCATTACGGAATACGGGGAGTAGCTCACAATTGGTTCACCTCTTACTTCAGCAACAGACAGCAAAAGGTCATTATTCACGATGTTGAGAATCGCTATGATGCGTGGTGTGAGTGGGGTATGGTCAAGTGGTGGGGGGGGGGGGGGGGGGGCTGCACCGGGGATCAGTGTTGGGGCTAGACCTGTTCCTTATTTATATAAATTATATGCCCTCTAGTATTAAGAGTAACTCTAAAATATTTATGTTTGCTGATGACAATAGCTTGGTGGTAAAGGATGTTGTGTGCAACATTGGCTCGGTTTCAAATAGTGCAGTTCATGACGTACGTTCTTGGCTCGTAGAAAATAAACTAACGCTAAACCACAGAAAGACTCAGTTTTTACAGTTTCTAACACACAATTCAAGAAAACCTGACGTTTTAATTTCACAGAATGGTGATACGATTAGTGAAACTGAACAGCTCAAATTTCTAGATATTCAGATTGACAGTAAACTGTCGTGGAAAGCTCACGTTTAGGATCTTATTCGAAGACTTAATGCTGCAATTTTAACCATTCGAACGGTATCTGAAGTGAGTGATCGTTCGATACGAAAATTAGTCTGCCTTGCTTATTTTTCATTCGTTTATGTCGTATGGTATTATATTTTGGGATAACTCTTCCCATTCTAAAAGGATATTTTTGGCTCAGAAACGGGCCGTTCGGACAATAAGTGGTGTAAGTTCACGAACTTCTTCTTGACCCGTGTTCACGAGCGTGGGTATTTTGGCACTGGTCTCTCAATATAAATATTTCTTACTGTCATTTCTTGTTAACAATTTTATTTCCAAGAATAAGCAGCTTTCATTCAGTTAATACTCGGCAGAAAACAAACCTGCATTTTGATCAGACTTCCTTAACTCTTGTGCAGAAAGTTGTGCAGTATACTCCTGCATCCATTTTCAGTAAGCTCCCACTCGAATTCAAAAATCTTAGCAATGAATGATTCAAAAGTCTCGCCATATGACGAGCACTCCTTGTACAGAGAGCTTTCTCGTTCCGATCTCATGAATTCAGCGTCTACCAGAAGGCGTCCCACGAGTTTAGCAGGAAGCCTGTCGACAGGCGATCTATGTAGAGCAACGAAATCAGATTCGTTACCTTGAGATTCCGTGAATTCGCACGTATCAAAACCAATCACAGTCTCCTACCGAAGAAAACAAAATACATGTGAAGTGAATCGTGGCGTCGTGTTGTCGCAACGTTTCGACTCGTTTGCTACTCATTATCTTCAGGCGAAGTGGTGGATTCATGTCCAGTTTGTTCCCTGGACCGCGAACTTCGCTGCCGAGAACCCACCAGGTGGACCAATGCGTGCCTCCGGAAGACAGGCCATCACCGTTGTTGGTGTGCCCCTGGTAGGGTGGAGAGGGGTCCGGGCATCAAGACCTCGTGCCGCCCGTCTGTTCTGTCCGCTACCTCCGCCAGTTTCACCTCAGAACGGTAGTTAACGTATTTTTGCTAACGCCACATTCCACCCGGAGCTCAGTTGGAAACCGCTATCGCGGTTCACAAGATCGTCATCTACTCTTGTGTATAAATGGCGTAGTACACAGAGTTGCCCCGGTATGTATTTATTTCGGTCTTCTATTAGTTCATATTCTCCTACCCCCTCTCTGTTCACTCCTCCTTGCCCCTCTGTGTCCAGCCCCTCTCTCAGTCCACCGCTTCAACACTCAACTCTCTGTGTATCATCTTCTGTCCTCTCTGTGTCCATCTCCTCCCGCTCTTTAATTCCATTCCCTCTTGCCCCTTTATTTCTTCCGTCTCTTTCTCATCCTTCCTGTGTCCACCTCCTCCTCTCCCTCTCTCTGTCCACCTCTTCAATCTCCTCCTCTTTATTTTCTGTCTCCTTCTCTTCCTTGTCCCTCTCTCTATCCATTTTCCCATTCTGCCTCTTCCTGTCCACCTCCTTCTCAACCACATGCGTGTCCATCTCCTCCTCCTCCCGCCTTCTCTGCCCATGTTATCAAATGTTTCAAATGGCTCTAAGAACTATGGGACTTAACAGCTGAGGTCATCAGTCCGCTACAGTTAGAACTACTTAAACCTAACTAACCTAAGGACATTACACACATCCATACCCCCCGAGGCAGGATTCGAACCTGCGACCGTAGCAGCCGCGTGGTTCCGGACTGAAGCCCCTGGAACCGCTCGACCACCGCGGCCGGCAACCCAAGTTATCACCCTCATCACCATAAATGGCAGGTGATTCTTGCTCACACAGTATTTCTTTTCACATAGTTACTAACTTCTGTACCAAATTTGACTGAGACCGTTCCAGGGATTTAGGATGAGATTTTTAGCCGTGGCCTTGCACGCATATGCACATTAAAATATATTTCACACATGTTTAACATGTCAGATACGTACATACACACATACAGGCATTTCTACTCAATCTCCAGCGAATTTGACACTGCAGTTTCACTTTCACACAGCTAAATGTTTATGATGTCATATCTGCTGAACCATATGTCGTAGAATAACTTGCCAAATATTTGTGGGAACATTCAGGGACATATGGGGATACTGTCTGTGAATTTGTTGCAAATAGAGTTAGTAGTGAACAAGTAAAAAATTAATGTATATTAACTGTCCGAATTCATTGCAACTTGTTACAGTAGACACACAAAATAGCTGCATATAACGAGTAATCTTTATTTACATTTACGACAGACTGTTTCTGCTTAGTCGCCATTTTCAAGTACGTCTAGATTGATGTGATTTCCATATTGCGTCGTTAGTGGAATGCTTCGTAGCTGTCACTGCTTTAATAAGATCGCAAATGTTGTTGTCAAGATGTTGAAATTAAATGTTAGTTACGACGTAACAGTAGTTTGACAGTTCCACTATTGCGATGCTATACGATATATTGACAACAACATTTACGATCTTATTAAAGCAGTGACAGTAACAAAACATTCCACTAACAACGCAATATGGAAGTCACATCAATCTAGACGTACTTGAAAATGGTGATTAAGCAGAAACAGTCTGTCGTAAATGTAAATAAAGATTACTCATTATATATCTATTGTAACAATCATGTTGCTATCAGACATATATTATGCTGCTGGCCCCAAAGAAGAAAAATAATTGTAAGTTGGTGATTAATAATTTAGTGAGTAATACTTTAATCCGATATGTATAGGGAAGTTTTAGAGGAGACCTTTATATATAAATTAATGTATTCATCTTGCAGTTGGCGTCAATATCTAACCGTTGTCGTAACCATAAGGCATGTGAATCTTTGGTCCAGGGTTTGCTAGAGAAATGACTGAAGTATTAATTATAATTTTTCACATATGCATATTTTATTTACGTTTCTTCCACTGCAGTAGACATATCAAAAATTTTTCCACAACAAAGAAAGTCACAGTGTGCATAACAAAACTTTGAGTGTAGGTGTCCTTTGTTGACACTATACATATGGAAGAGTCTCGTGAACAGCAACTGAACACAGTCGAAAAACTTGTGACACCTTTTGACGACGGAATTATTTTGTATATCAATGATACACTGTTCTCGACGCATCCATAACATTCGATGACTCAATTACATGTTCACATTTCCGCTTTTATAATGTAATCCAAATCAAAATTAGTTGTTCTGTTTCACATACGACAATTCTTCAAACTAGTACGGAAATGAAAGATATTTATGGAAGTTACTGTTAAAATTTACAATTTTTGCAAGTACGAGGCACGATGTAAGTTAAATTTTATATAAGTTGGTAAATGAATAAAATACAAGTGGCGTATTTTATGAATGATGTATTTTATGAAGTACAGATAAGAAACATAAAACTAAATTTAATATTTTGTAGTGATATTCAAAGGAAGACTAATTTTCATAGCATACCTGGGTAACGTGTAAAAAAGATCGATGTATACATGACAAGCTTTAAGCGTGGCAGAACTTCTCCAGACTCTTACAATATTATTCAAATATTCAAAAACGTGAAAGAGACACTATATACATAAATATATGAAAATACACTCATGCTCATAAATTAAGGATAATGCTGATACGTGGTGAAACAACGCTCTGGTGGGCGGTTTGCGGGTTTAAATCACCTCGGGGTATGACCATGCGGTGCATTTGACCTGCGGTCGTCGCACGGTGGCGCTGGCAGCAGTCCACATATGCAGAGGTGCGTTGGTGCATGTCAGAGTACGGTGAAGTGACTATGTGTGCAGACGTTTTCAGACGTGCTAATGGTGACTGTTTGTTGAAAATGACTCAAAGAAAACATACTGACGACGTTATGAGGGGTAGAATACTAGGGCGACTGGAGGCTGGTCAAACAAAGCAGGTCGTAGCACGGGCCCTCCGTGTGCCACAAAGTTTGATCTCAAGATTATGGCAACGATTCCAGCAGACAGGAAACGTGTCCAGGCGCTACAGTACGGGACGTCCACTGTGTACAACACCACAAGAAGACCGATATCTCACCATCAGTGCCCGCAGAAGGCCACGGAGTACTGCAGGTAGTCTTGCTCGGGACCTTACCGCAGCCACTGGAACAGTTGTCTCCCGACACACAGTCTACAGACGACTGAACAGACATGGTTTATTCACCCGGAGACCTGCAAGGTGCATTCCACTGACCCCTGGTCACAGCAGAGCCCGTAAAGCCTGGTGTCAAGAACACAGTACATGGTCATTGGAACAGTGGTCCCAGGTTATGTTCATGGACGAGTCCAGGTATAGCCTGAACAGTGATTCTTGCCGGGTTTTCATCTGGCGTGAGCCAGGAACCAGATACCAACGCCTTAATGTCCTTGAAAGGGACCTGTATGGAGGTCGTGGCTTGATGGTGTGGAGTGGGATTATGATTGGTGCACGTACACCCCTGCATGTCTTTGACAGAGGAACTGTAACAGGTCAGGTGTATCGGGACGTCATTTTGCACCAGTATGTCCACCTTTTCACGGGTGCAGTGGGTCCCACCTTCCTCCTGATGGATGATAACGCACGGCCCCACCGAGCTGCCATCGTGGCGGAGTACCTTGAAACAGAATATATCAGGCGAATGGAGTGGTCTGCCTGTTCTCCATACCTAAACCCAGTCGAGCACGTCTGGGATGCTCTCGGTCGACGTATCGCTGCACGTCTTCAAACCCCTACGACACTTCAACAGCTCCGACAGGCACTGGTGCAAGAATGGGAGGCTATACCCCAGCAGCTGCTCGACCACCTGATCAACAGTATGCCAACCCGTTGCGCGGCCTGTGTACGTGTGCATGGTGATCATATCCCATACTGATGTCGGGATACATGCGCAGGAAACAGTGGCGTTTTGTAGCACATGTGTTTCGGGACGGTTTTCTCAACTTGTCGCCAATACCGTGGACTTACAGATCTGTGTCGTGTGTGTTCCGTATGTGCCTATGCTATCAGTGCCGGTTTTGTGTAGTGCCACGTTGTGGGGCACCAGATTCTGCAATTGTCCTTAATTTATGAGCATGAGTGTAGATGTAAACACGTTTGAAAATGATTCGGTGTCGCAAGCCTCAGTAATTTACAGAAATTACATAAGATCTTGATTTGTTACAGGCTGCAGGCATGTGTCGTCTACAGCATCAGTTGAGACCGTGGCGTGTAGGACTTCGGCCAGACGCAGTGGTGCACCTCGCCACGCGTTTAGAACATGTGAGAAGCTCTCGCCTCAGCCAAAGCAACAAGTCTGCAGTGGAAGAAAGCATTACATCAACGAAGGACCCGTGTTTGTTTCTGAACAGATTAGGATGCTGTGTTGCGCCAACGCGATCTGAGATTCGGTCATCAAAGATGCAGTGGAGATGTACACGATTCTCTCGTGAACCGAGAAAGCGGTTTCCATCTGAGCTCCGCATGAGGCGTGGCTTTAGTAAAAAATCGGTCTGGTAAAGTCTGAGGTGGAAATGATGGATGCAGCGTGCGGAACAGAAAGGAAACACCAGGCATCGAGGCCAGGACCCCCACTCCAAACTGCCTGTGGGCTCTCCACCGCCGGCGGACATCTCTTTCGAAGGCACGCAATTAGCTAGTCACACACGAGCGGGTTTTACTGACGGGTCACGGACATTCCCGACGGATTTTTGGATCTCTGCCGTACCTGTCCGTGCCTCGCAGCGGCAACCCAGCCTCAGTAGCTGCCCACACACTTGCGTATTTCTGCGAGCGGACATCTATCAGGAAGTCCGTGGGTTTTCCTTTGGTTTTCACGTGACTGCAATGTTTGGTTAACAGAAGTATAGTGAAGGCAGGACCACATCAAAAAACTTAATCAATAGCGCCGTGAAACAACATATTTGCGAAAACTGACATGTGGACATTACATCATCGAGAATGTAAAAAATAGGGCGTACAAAGAAATGGTTGAAACGGTGCTCCAAAATGTTGTAGAATCTAAAAAAAATCTGATATAATATTTCAGAAGAGAATTCATTTTTGTGACCATATTGTCCGTAGTTGCTTTATAATAATTGAAGGTACTTTAATTCCGGCTTTGAAACTAGAGTACAAGAAACACCAGTGAGAAACAAGAGGATACGTCAAAAACGTGCATGCAGACGGCGTTTTCCTAATAATAGTGAATATCTGATATAAAATATCGTAAAGTAAAATCAGCATTTTCCGTAATGAACTACTTTTAGACATAGAACGCAATACATACTGTAAATGTGTTCCATTACAGACCACTGATGATGTTTTATTTCAGCAAAAAGAAACGCGTTTGTAGACAAATATACGAAATTTCTTGCAGCTGGACGATGGATTTCATCAATAATTTCTGGATAGGGCTTAGAAAGGTGTCGGCGTTTTGAAGGAAGCATAAGACGGGGGGGGGGGGGGGGGGGGAGGTGAACTGTATAAGCCAACACTTTGGCTAATGCCGATAAACTGTTGTTTTACCCATATCTGTGTTGCGTCCATTAATTCACAAGTATTATTAATTACTGCATTGTACAAAAGATCAAGAACGCTCTCTTCCTAGCATAGTGAACCTTCACGATTCTCAGAGAAATGCTGAATCTGATCTATACATCTGGAATGTCGCACTGCAGCAGTCCATTTTTGACCCATTTTGTGCTATTTTTCTTTCGATAAATGTATGAGTACATATCGTACGTATTACCGGCAATTGCCCTAATTTCCTTCTACTTATCGTCCATAATTTCTCCTCTCCAACATAAACGATTTTCAAAATGTGAAAATGTACTGCAATGAAATAATGTCTTAAAGTGTCTTGCCGTACGACGTACTTTCGGCGAGTCGTAGTCGCGACTCCGGCAATCCGTCGCCTTTGGCCTGTCTAACATGGAAGGAACCCGGTCTCTGCGCAGATCTGAGAGACTACATCCTACGGGCGGGGTCACAACATCAAAGGGAAAAGACAGATCTGAGATCGGCGGCCGTATCCGTAAAAAAATATTTACGTAACTTGCCCGTGGTTCAAGCCCGTCGCACAAATTCGGTCGTGTGAATTCCGCTACTGGTTCACCGCGTAGGGCGTCGGCAGAAAAGCCTGCAGTCTCGTGGCTATACAGGAACAAACCGGGCATCAAGCCAACAGTTCGCCTGAACATGACGAGTAGGAAACTTGTCGAAATGCTGCAACAACAGGACCCCACGGTTCAGCTTATATCATGTGAAGATTTCGATACCATTTATTTTGTTTTCTTCGGTAAGGGTCTGTGAATTATTTGATCCGTTCTAGTTCACAGCATCTCAAGGTGAGTATATTTCTCTACACAGATAGCCCGCCCACTTACTTCCTATTAAACTCATGGGTCGTCTTATAGTTGACATTGAATTCTCGAGATCAGAACAATAAAATCATCCGTACAAGAAGAGCTCTTCATATGGTAATACCTATCTTTCTATCATATTTGTGTCATATAGTTATCACGACAAGGAAATCGACAGCCGTACTTTCAATCCTCCATATCCGAATGAAACTGGGGACGGTGAAATGTTAGTGTTGCCACCCGATACTCCGCTACAGAACATAACGTGGCTTCCGGGGAAAAAAGCTGTAGATATACACTCAACGGCCAAAGAAAATAGTATAGGCATGCATATTGAAATACAGAGATATGTAAACAGGCAGAATACTTTGCTGCGGTCGGCGGCGCCTGCTTAAGACAAAAAGTATCTAGCACAGCTGTTAGATCAGTTAAGGTGCTACAATGGCGGGTCATCAAGATTTAGATGAGTTTGAATGTGGTGCTATAGACGGTGCACGAGCGACGAGACATAGCATCTCCGATGTAGCGATGAAGTGGGAATTTTCCGTGCAACCATTTCACGAGCGGACCGTGAATGTCAGGAATCCGGTAAAATATCAAACCTCCGGGATCGCTGCTGCTGGTAAAAGATCCAGTATGAACTGGACCAGCGACAAGTGAAGAGAATCTGTTGACGTGACAGAAGTGCAACCCTTACGAAAATTGATGCAGACTTCAATGCTGGGCAATCAACAAGAGTCAAAGTGCGAACCATTAAACGAAACATCATAGATATGGACATTCGGAGCCGAAGGTCCACTCGTGGAACCTTGATGACTGCACGACACAAGGATTCACGCCTCGACTGGGCCCGTAATCACCGACATTGGATTGTTGATGACTGGGAACTTGCCGCCTGGTCGAGGAAGTCTCGTTTCAAACTGTATCGAGCGGATGCACGTGTACGGGTATGGAGACAAGTTCACGTGTCCATGGACTCTGCATGTCAACATGGGAGTGTTCAAGATGGTGGAGGCTCTGTGATAGTGTGGGGCGTGTGCAGTGGGGGTGATATGGGACCCCTGGTAGGTCTAGATACGACTCCGACAGATGACACGTACATAAGCACCCCGTCTGATCATCTGCATCCATTCATGTCCATTGTGCATTCCGATGGACTTGAGCAGTTCCAGCAGAACAATGCGACACCCCACACGTCCACAAGTGCTACAGAGTGGCTCCAATAGCGCTCTTCCGAGTCTAAACACTTCAGTTGGCCACCAGACTCCATAGACAGGAAAATTATTGAGCAGACCTAAAAAAAAAAATTGCTCTGAGCACTATGCGACTTAACTTCTGAGGTCATCAGTCGCCTAGAACTTAGAACTAATTAAACCTAACTAACCTAAGGACATCACACACATCCATGCCCGAGGCAGGATTCGAACCAGCGATCGTAGCGGTCGCTAGGTTCCAGACTGCAGCACCTTGAACCGCACGGCCACTTCGGCCGGCTTTGAGCAGATCTGGGATGCCTTGGAACGTGCTGTTCAGAAGAGATTTCCAACGGCTCGTACCCTTACGGTTTTATGGATAGCCCTGCAGCATTCACAGTATCAGTTCCCTCCAACACTACTTGAGACATTAGTCGAGTCCATGCCACATCGTGCCGCGGCACTTCTGCGTGTTCGCGAGGGCCCTACGCGATGTTAGGCAGGTGTAACATTTTCTTTGGCTCTTCAGTTTAGATGGGAATGGAGGTGTGAAGGCAGCTCTCGGATTGCCTGTTGAAGATGCAGGTATGCGCATGCGTGCGCATCGAAGTACAAGTGTGCGTTGAGCAAAGTGACGCAGTGGCTGGCGACACATTGCTCCGAACTCTGACGCCCCACGCAACAAGTGGGTCGCGTGATCTGTGGTCGGTGGTCGGGAGTTTGCGCAGCGCCCCAGGCCTCGGCGAAGGTCAGCACGCGCCGTCCCGCCATAAACCACGGAGGGGGGCCGCCTGCTGCTTGCTGCCTGCCTGCTGTCTGGCTATTCTCGCTAACGGCCCGGGTCGAGGCCCGAGACCTTTCCACCGCCTGGCTTTCTCCACCCGATCTCGGCCAGCGCGATGACACGGCGACGACGCGGTGTGTCAGGACTGCGAAAGCCTCACGCCAGTTCCGAGAGCTGCTTCTGTGTGTGGCCTCTTTATCTGTCAGCAGGTTCTAAGCTGCACAGTGGCGTAACTTGGATGTGGCAGCCGGGGCGCGTGCCCTCGACGCCATTTCCGCCGGGGCAGAGTGCCGCACAGTGACGTGTGAAAGGAGGAAAATCAGATGAAAAGAGGGAGTGAGATGCGGAAGATGAAATGGAAGAAGAAGAAGAAGCGAGTAGTCTGGTGAGGACTATAATGGATACGGGACAGAGATTTAAGGCATCATAAATTGACAGAGCACTGAAAGACATAAGTCAAAACAAGGCCCCGGGAGTAGACAACATCCCATTAGAACTACGGATAGCCTCGGGAGAGCCAGCCCTGACAAAACTGTACCATCTGGTGAGCGAGATGTATGAGACAGGCGAAATACCCTCAGACTTGAAGAAGAATATAATAATTCCAATCCCAAAGAAAGCAGGTGTTGACGGATGTGAAAATTACCGAATTATCAGTTTAATAAGCCACGGCTGCAAAATACTAACGCGAATTATTTACAGACGAATGGAAAAACTGGTAGAAGCCGACCTCAGGGAAGATCAGGTTGGATTCCGTAGAAATGTTGGAACGCATGAGGCAATACTGACCCTACGACTTATCTTAGAAAATAGATTAAGGAAAGGCAAACCTACGTTTCTAGCATTTGTAGACTTAGAAAAAGCTCTTGGCAATGCTGACTGGAATATTCTCTTTCAAATTCTGAAGGTGGCAGAGGTAAAATATAGGGAGCGAAAGGCTATTTACAATTTGTACAGAAACCAGATGGCAGTTATAAGAGTCGAAGGGCATGAAAGGGAAGCAGTGTTTGGGAAGGGAGTAAGACAGGGTTGTAGCCTATCCCCGATGTTGCTCAATCTGTATATTGAGCAAGCAGTAAAGGAAACAAAAGAAAAATTTGGAGTAAAAAATCCATGGAGAAGAAATAAAAATTTTGAGGTTCGCCGATGACATTGTAATTCTGTCAGAGACATCAAAAGACCTAGAAGAGCAGTTAAACGGAATGGACAGTGTCTTGAAAGGAGGATATAAGATGAACATCAACAAAAGCAAAACGAGGATAATGGAATATAGTCTAATTAAATCGGGTGATGGTGAGGGTACTAGATTAGGAAATGAGATGCTTAAAGTAGTAAATGAGTTTTGCTATTTGGAGAGCAAAATAACTGATGATGGTCGAAGTAGAGAGGATGAAAATTGTAGACTGGCAATGGCAAGGAAAGCGATTCTGAAGAAGAGAAATTTGTTAACATCGAGTATACATTTAAGTGTCAGGAAGTCGTTTCTGAAAGTATTTGTGTCGAGTGTAGCTATGTATGGAAGTGAAACATGAACGATAAATAGTTTGGACAAGAAGTGAATAGAAGCTTTCGAAATGTGGTGCTATAGAAGAATGGTGAAGATTAGATGGGTAGATCACATAACTAATGAGGAGGTATCGAACAGAATTAGGGAGAAGAGAAAATTGTGGCACACCTTGTCTAGTAGAAGGGATCGGTTGGTAGGATATGTTCAGAGGCATCAGGGGATCACCAATTTAGCATTGGAGGGCAGCGTGGTGGGTAAAAATCGTAGACGTAGACCAAGAGATGAATACACTGAACAGATTCAGAAGGATGTAGGTTGCAGTAGGTACTGGGAGATGATGAAGTTTGCACAGGTTAGAGTAGCATGGAGATTTGCATCAAACCAGTCTCTGGACTGAAGACCACAACACAACACAAATTTCATTTATGAAGTATTCCATACTGGTTTCTATGTATACTAAACGATATATGTCTGCATTCCGATTCTTCGATATGTTTGGGGAGTAAAAAAACTAAAAATGTACAGCAATTAACGTGAGCATTTATTTTGGTTACTTTTTTTGCACAGTACTTAGCTAAATTGTATTCCACAAAAATTTCATCGTTTCATTATTGTTTAATTTTGAATCGGAGAACCGTGAATGAGGATAAAATCTTGAGGAGAACTATTTGTTTCAAAATATAGTCTGTTAATATTTAACCTACTGAAGACGTAATGCATTACACGCAAGCTTGCGAAATCATTAAATTTTATTCAAGTTGATTGGGACTAGAACTTATTATTCATTAGTTAAACATTTGTTTCCTGAGTGTGAAGTCGTTGTTAGCTTTAGGAAAAGAAAACATTTTTGTCTAAAGAAAAATTACGGAGCTCCAAATATAAACAAGAGAACATAGTTTTTGTCTTCCAGAAGTTATGGGCAGTAAACTGGAAATTAAAATTAAAGACGGAATACCACCATTTTGCAACACTAAAATTACACGTGTTCTGAATATGTAATTCAGTGAAAATTAATGCTTCAGTTATAAAAGTCTGAAGATAGGAAACTACCATTCTCTAGAAATTTTGCGTGCCGAACAATGAGTAAAGACTCAAAGTGCGCCAACGCATGTTGCTAATCATTATTTAGACGCATAATCTGTCAAGTTGATTAGGACTAGAACTTATTAGTCATTAGTTAAACATTTGTTTCGAGAGTGTGAAGACGTTGTTAGCTTTAGGAAAAGAAACCATTTTTACCTAAAGAAAAATTATGGAGCTCACAATGTAAAAAAGAGAACAGAGATTTTCCTTTCCAGAAGTTATGGGTACTAACGTGGAAGTTAATTTAAAGACAGAATACCACCATTTTGAAACACTAAAATTATAAATTTTCTGAATACGTAAGTCTGTGAAAATTAATGTTTCAATTATAAAAGTTTGAAAATAGAAAACTACCATGCTCTATAAATTTTGCTCGCCGAACAATAGGTAAAGACTCAAAGTGCGCCAACGCATGTTGTTATCATTTTTTAGACGCGTAATCTGTCCCTCATTTGTCTGTGCCATGTAAGCATTGAATCGTGCTTACCAGTCCTGTAACCAGTAATGTTTTCAAGAAATCAGTTTTGGAAGGTAAAGAAATCTCTAGAGAAGCAGTGAAACCGTCAGGGGGAAACTGCAAGAATGCGGTAACCCATTGCTTATATCCGTGACTCACTATCCCGTAATTCGCGATAATTCAAAATGAGCTACCATTCTTGAAACTCTTGAAATATGTTAAGGATCACACACTGCACAGAGGTACCACAGAAGACGACAAAGAAACGTTGTATAGGTGGTACCGTTCATAGATTTGCTGCACCCTGTAAGTGTTTTGTTAATAAAACACAGTCTCTGGTAAGCCTTCCTCACAAAAATTTTTATGTGACGGTTCATATTTAAGTTTTTTGCAAGTATAGCCTGCAGGCAAAAGCGAATGAATGGTATAAAAGGGAATAATGAAGAGATCCGGGTTGGACTGCATTGCACAATTATTCCATAACACCTGTCATTTCCTGGTGCGGAGACGTATGTCTTTTGTTTTCGACTACTGCATGATACCACTTGAGTTACGACTAAGGAGCAGAGTAACGAGCCTTTGAAGGGTATATTTTGTTTCCAGAATGAGTTTTCACTCTGCAGCGCAGTGTGCGCTGGTGTGAAACATAAAGGCTGATTAAGAATGAGCGCGGGGCGAGGACTCTAACCCGGAACCTTTGCGTTTCATGGAAAATGCCCAACTGAATGAGCTTCCTAGGCACGATTTACAACCCATCCCCACACACGTTCATTTCAGCCACTACTTCTCTCCTACTTCTCATACTTCACGGAGGTCACAAATGTTGGGGCCGGCCAGAGTGGCCGAGCGGTTGTAGGCGCTGTAGTCTGGAACCGCGCGACCGCTACGGTCGCAGGTTCGAATCCTGCCTCGGGCATGGTTGAATGTGATGTCCTTAGGTTAGTTAGGTTTAAGTAGTTCTACGTTCTAGGGGACTGATGACCTCAGTAGTTAAGTCCCATAGTGCCCAGAGCCATGTGAACCACAAATGTTGGGTTGGGTTGGGTTGTTTGGGGAAGTGACCAGACAGCGAGGACATCGGTCTCATTAGATTAGGGAAGGACGGGGAAGGAAGTCGGCCGTGCCCTTTCAAAGAAACCATCCCGGCATTTCCCTGGACCGATTTAGGAAAATCACGGGAAACGTAAATCGGGATGGCCGGACGCGGGATGGAACCGTCGTCCTCCCGAACGCGAGTCCAGTGAGTTAGCCACTGCACCACCTCGCTCGGTGGCCACAAATGATGTCACAAGTTCAACTACCAGTCCGGAACACAGTTTTTATATGAAAGGAATTATTACTGCACTCACGTTCAGAAAAAGGAAACAGAACACTCTGAACGACTAGACTTAGGACGTTCATATTCGCAGGCTACATAGATTAGTATCTTTCGCAGAAATGATTAGCACTTCTGTCACCTCGTTTCGGCATGTGTCCTGTTGCCTAGTCAGCACAGGGCCGGCATTGGGCCCTGGTAACTTATTCCATGCATGATGGCATCGAAAAATATAAGGCGCGAATGCCGTCCTATGCTTTAGCCATCCAGGTTGCATTCACCTGGCTCTAAAGTTCATCTGTGGTTTTTGGCAAAGGGTCACAGTACTGCATCCGTCGTTTCACCATACCCTACGTATTTTCGACTGGCGACAAGTCTGGTGATCTGGCGGTCCAGAGGAAATGGCTGACGTCCTATGACACCAAGAAGGCACGTATTCGTGCAGCAACATATGGTCGTGCATTGTCTTGTTGAAAAATGTTGTTTGGGGTGTTGTGCGGAAACGGTATGGCTACGAAATGGTTCAAATGGCTCTGAGCACTATGGGACTTAACATCTGTGGTCATCAGTCCCCTAGAACGTAGAACTACTTAAACCTAACTAACCTGATGACATCACACACATCCATGCCCGAGGCAGGATTCGAACCTGCGACCGTAGCGGTCACATCCGTGAACATCCTGCACACACCCATCTCACTGCCGAAACACTTCGTCACACACGAGCAGCAATTTTCCGCATGGATGCATCACATTCTCCCATTCCAATGATGCACCCTCTTTCAAACTCAATGATTTGACGGTACGGATCGCGCATACGTTTGCGAGGTATCCTCCGCATCTGCTCAAGTCACACTGATCCATTAACTTTGGTTTACAGCGACAGCCACATTTTACCGGTAGATGGTGTTGCGACGCGATTTCGATGTTGACTTTTAAGCCTCTCTCCGACATTTCTGCAGAACACACTAATGTCCACGTCTGAAAATATGAACGTCCTGTCTCTAGTCGTTGAAGGTGCTATGTTTTTTTTCTGAACATGAGTGTATGTTTTTGTGTTTGTTGTCTTGTTTGTTACGTCTATGAATTGAATGAAAAAAAAAAACAATATAAGTTAGTCATGTCCTTGTTGCAAACAAATACCTTTTCAGCGTATGTTATTGCATACAAAAATAATTAACGAATATATATATATATATATATATATATATATATATATATATATACTCCTGGAAATTGAAATAAGAACACCGTGAATTCATTGTCCCACGAAGGGGAAACTTTATTGACACATTCCTGGGGTCAGATACATCACATGATCACACTGACAGAACCACAGGCACATAGGCACAGGCAACAGAGCATGAACAATGTCGGCACTAGTACAGTGTATATCCACCTTTCGCAGCAATCCAGGCTGCTATTCTCCCATGGAGACGATCGTAGAGATGCTGGATGTAGTCCTGTGGAACGGCTTGCCATGCCATTTCCACCTGGCGCCTCAGTTCGTGCTGGACGTGCAGACCGCTTGAGACGACGCTTCATCCAGTCCCAAACATGCTCAATGGGGGACAGATCCGGAGATCTTGCTGGCCAGGGTAGTTGGCTTACACCTTCTAGAGCACGTTGGGTGGCACGGGATACATGCGGACGTGCATTGTCCTGTTGGAACAGCAAGTTCCCTTGCCGGTCTAGGAATGGTAGAACGATGGGTTCGATGACGGTTTGGATGTACCGTGCACTATTCAGTGTCCCCTCGACGATCACTAGTGGTGTACGGCCAGTGTAGGAGATCGCTCCCCACACCATGATGCCGGGTGTTGGCCCTGTGTGCCTCGGTCGTATGCAGTCCTGATTGTGGCGCTCACCTGCACGGCGCCAAACACGCATACGACCATCATTGGCACCAAGGCAGAAGCGACTCTCATCGCTGAAGACGACACATCTCCATTCGTCCCTCCATTCACGCCTGTCGCGACACCACTGGAGGCGGGCTGCACGATGTTGGGGCGTGAGCGGAAGACGGCCTAACGGTGTGCGGGACAGTAGCCCAGCTTCATGGAGACGGTTGCGAATGGTCCTCGCCGATACCCCAGGAGCAACAGTGTCCCTAATTTGTTGGGAAGTGGCGGTGCGGTCCCCTACGGCACTGCGTAGGATCCGACGGTCTTGGCGTGCATCCGTGCGTCGCTGCGGTCCGGTCCCAGGTCGACGGGCACGTGCACCTTCCGCCGACCACTGGCGACAACATCGATGTACTGTGGAGACCTCACGCCCCACGTGTTGAGCAATTCGGCGGTACGTCCACCCGGCCTCCCGCATGCCCACTATACGCCCTCGCTCAAAGTCCGTCAACTGCACATACGGTTCACGTCCACGCTGTCGCGGCATGCTACCAGTGTTAAAGACTGCGATGGAGCTCCGTATGCCACGGCAAACTGGCTGACACTGACGGCGGCGGTGCACAAATGCTGCGCAGCTAGCGCCATTCGACGGCCAACACCGCGGTTCCTGGTGTGTCCGCTGTGCCGTGCGTGTGATCATTGCTTGTACAGCCCTCTCGCAGTGTCCGGAGCAAGTATGGTGGGTCTGACACACCGGTGTCAATGTGTTCTTTTTTCCATTTCCAGGAGTGTATATATGGTGGTCCATTGATAGTGACCGGGCTAAATATCTCACGAAATAAGCGTCAGACGAAAAAACTACAAAGAACGAAACTTGTCTGCCTTGAACGGGGAAAACAGATGGCACTATGGTTGGCCCGCTAGATGGCGCTGCCATAGGTCAAACAGATATCAACTGCGTTTTTTTAAATAGGAACCACCATTTTTATTGTGGACCACCCTGTATATATGGCGGCGGATGAAGGCGAGGCGCAGAGATTGCTACGATGTGCCCTGGATGCCAGCTGCCAGCCAATAAAGCAGCAGGCAGCAACGAAATTAGTTCTCCGTCCTCATTATACTTAGTAAATGAAAATACTCATGGCTGATTATCGTTTCGGGTTTTTGCACATCTACGTCTGTAGTTGTAAGTGGGCTGCTTCTATGTTGGCAGCGCTGTGTAGCGCTTTGCATTGGTTCTCTGACTGCGATTTCTTTGTAAGAGAATCTGTGGCTCGTTGGACTCGTTGTTGGAAGTTAATCGACGATAGTGTTGGGCAGTTGGAAGTTAGTCGCCAGCAGTGATGAAAGTTCTGTTTGGCAGTTGGAGGTGAATAGCCAATAGTGATGGATGTTAAATGTGGGAAGTTGGCGTTGATGGAGGTAGAGGGCTGAAGTGTTAGCGTAAGCTAACGTCCTGGAAGTATCCGACTTGGTGACTGAAAATTATTCATGATTATATATCTTTGTACTGGATGTCAACGACGATTTAGATTCGTATCTGAATGTCACATTATTAGGGTAAAAAATACATTATCTGGTTTGCAACAAAATCTTTCCTTTGCTGAACACATGCCTATTAGTAGTTAGTGGCTGTAGTAGTTAGAATCTTTTATTTTGCGGGCAGTATTGACGCTCGCTGTATTGCAGTACTTCGCGTAATGAAATGTAAAGGTTATTGTTAAGATTTCTTTTTATTTAGGGCCATTCTTTTGAATTAATTATTTGAAGTCAGGCTGTAATTTTTTTGAGCAGATTGCGTTGCACTAGAATATTGTGGGTCAGTGTTGACATGATAAAAATAGGTAAAGAGTAAGTAGGCTCAGTACGTTCAGTTTTACTCAGCTGTTTCAGAATCAGATAACGTAGAAGTTTCATTTTCTCAGTCATTCAGCAATTTAACTGTAAGATGGCAAGGACTATGCCCCTTACATGAAGTCATTAAAGATCACCTAACTAACGTTGAGCGAACAGTAGGGCTGAACAAAAATGACTGACAAGGCACAATGCATCTTGTAGTGGGTATAGTATGGACGTATTGGAATAATTAATGTGGTGATGGTTTTAAAGTAATTCACACGACATGAAAACTTTGTGGAAACGCGTCGATTTACTGGAGGCTAGTTTATCCCAGGGAAGTATTCGAGTTGACCGTGGCCGGCTGGGGAGCAGTGAAGGGAAGCGACAATAGGCAGCTTAGGGCTGCTCAAACTCTAAGAAAGCGGTAACGGGCCACAGCCTCCAGCTGCCTCAAGATGAGTGACAGTGAGTGGGTGGTTGAACCCATGCTGGTGTACCGGAAAGCAGACGGAGAACTTGTACGCCTGTTGATAAATGTCCGTCGTCCCGTTTTCAGTGAAACATGCGAGAAACCCGCGCAAAGCTACGTTGGAGCGGTAAACAGAGGCCAAAATTTGCGTGTTTGTGACTATAGCAACTTCACGCAGAATTCACGGTCTGCAGAGTCTGTAGTAAATCAGGTGAAGAGCGACAGAAAGAAATACGTCGGCCTCCTATGGGAATGTAGGACCGAGGAATTTGAAGTACTCTCATGGGAGTCAGAATTCCAGAAAAATTGGTGTTTTGTGCAGACGCTAATCTTGATGGGTGGCCTGGGAGTAGCTAAATAGCAGAAGTTGAGAGGAAGGGAAATTTTGTGGGAATTTGTTCACTTCCCAGAGCAGGCATTGGTCGGCGCTGGGAAGCGACGCATAATTAAAGCGAGTTGCGCTGCAATTGGCGTAAATGATTTTGCTGGAGGGGAAACCGAGGCGATGAGCGGACTGGGAGAAGTCTCCGTAGTGGTCTTCCGTTCCCAGCTTGCCTAGAGTGCGGACGTGGCGTTCTTTACTCAGCTTGCCTGAGAAAGCGTGAGGTTGGTTGGTTGGTTTGTTGGGGAAAGGAGACCAGACAGCGAGGTCATCGGTCTCATCAGATTAGGGAAGGATGGAGAAGGAAGTCGGCCGTGCCCTTTGAAAGGAACCATCCCGGCATTGGCCTGGAGCGATTTAGGGAAATCACGGAAAACCTAAATCAGGATGGCCGGACGCGGGATTGAACCGTCGTCCTCCCGAAGAAAGCGTGAGCATCTCTGTAGTTTAGGACTTAGCAAATGGAACGATTGAGCTTGGAGATAGGAAGTTTTGGTTCAGCTATGTAATGAGCAAGACAGCCAGGAGTGAATAGACTAGCGCAGCCTTGCAGCACCACGAGGTCGGCCGACGTCCGCACAACGACGCCGCTCCACCACGCTGTATTCGGTGATATTGCGCCCGCTCCGGCCACTGATTAATTTGTTGGATCACGTCGGCAAAGTTTCCACGAGGGTTTCATGGACCGTGCATTGTAGAATTATTCTCGCACTTCGTATTACGCCTGGGTCAGTCGATAGAAATTACTCTTGAGTTATCGCGCTTTACTCCACGCAAACGCAATTTATTACCACTGCCTGGTAGGAGAGTCATGTAATGTGATGATTGAAGGTCATGAGTTAAAATAAATTTGTGCTAATTGACTGCATCTGTTTTCAATCAAGTAGTTGAAATCCCAAGTCACTTCCTTAATTAATTTTATATTCAACATTTGCATCTGGTGTTCAATAGCTGAATATAACATAAATGTGCACATCTTTTTAATAAAAAGTGATCAATTCCGAATCAATTAATGTCAACACTGCCACCGCTGTTCAATCAGGAGTCCCAGGGCCTTATTACTTTCTTTGCGTTATCCGATATTGCGGCAGCTTTGCACTATCTGTTGATCTGTTAGTCAATTAGCTGCGGTGAACACACGCCAAAACCAGATAAGTGACGGGTGGGGTGTTACATAACCACAGACACACACATTTAAATAAAGAAGTTTCATAGTCTGAAAGCCACCTTACGTCTATGGAGTACCAGAGTCACGTTCCTCTTTCCCTGGTCCAGTCGCGTATGGTTCGCGGGAAGAACGATTTCTGGGAAGGCTTCGTTACGGCTCGAATCTCAATGATTTTATATTCGTGGTCTTTTCGCGAGACATACATGGGACGAAGCAATGTATTGGTTGAGAAACGCTCTCGAAACAGTAGACCGTAACGTGAAGCAGGGCGCCCCTCTTGCAGCGCCTGCCACTGGACCTGGCTAACATCTTCGTGACGCCTTCGCGCTTGCTCAATGAACCTGTAATTATGTTAGTTGGTTTTCAACCCCTTGGTCAACTCCTTCAATGTATGTCATTTTGTCGTTCGACCGACTATTTGAAGGAAGAGCTACAGTGTGGTCTTGCTCTATGAAAAAGTTTTGGAAAAAGATGTTGAGTATTTCGGCATTTTCTGTATCTTTCTCTACTTCACCGTTATTATGGACACAGAATGTATCGACAGATGTCGTCCAAATGTTTACAATTTAACATAAGACCAGAACTTCTTAGGACTTTCTTTCAGATTCGTAGCTCGAGTTTTTCTTTCGTATTCCCTGAACGCTTGGTGCGTAGCCTTCATTATGCTAATTTTGCTTCTTTTAATCTGCTTCAGTCAGTCATAAATCATTTAATCATCTACATTCACCTATTTTCGGTCTCACTACTTTCAGTATAATCTTGTTGAATGATCCTTCATAGGCAGTTGATGGATTCAAATAAGCTGAATTTATAGACTAAATTTTCTTCTCGAATATTTCACAGACCATTCACACTTAAACGATTCAGAAGGATCTCGTCAAAAATCAGTGCTTAGCAAGGTTATGTCTCAATGAGGAGAAATTCGTTACTTCCTAATTGCTGATTCATGGGTAGAGGTACAAAGAGGGTTGAGAATCAATTCTTCTCTTAAAACTTTTAAAGCTTTACCTTTATACATCATATCATCTACGGATGTACCTTCGAATGTACTGCTCTGAAATGAATTTTCTTTGATTCACAGTAAAAATGAAACGTAAAAGTAAGTATACTATTGAAAGTAACTACAGTGATTATGCACTCTAGAAGCAACTTCGTACCCACGCAATAGTAATCTGCACCGTAACCGTTAACCCTAATGGTTAATGACATATGTGATAACAACAATATCACTGCAGTAAATTTAGGGATCTCTTTCCAAAGTCTTATACCGTCGTACGATATCCATTGTGATTCGGCCAGTTTATTTCACTTTAACTTCGTGTCCTGATGTCACTCATACCGCCACAGTAACCTGCCAACCTAAGCGACGGAAGTCGTGTGCTCCACCTGTCAATGAATCGTACAAACTTTGTTATGTTACAGCATTTTAACTGTTTGTGTATCATATTTTCTGAGGCGAAGACTGCCCACCAAACCAGCATTTGCCTACAGTGGCGTGGAAAACAGACTAAAATCCAAACTCAGAGTGGCCAGTGAACGTGAGTATTAACTATCATTGCGACACAGGCACGAGCAAGTGGCGTTTGGTTCAAAGAGCGAATTAAAATTTCTGGTGAATTGCAGTGCTCAAAATATTGAGCAAGGAGGCGTTCAAGTTCATTCCTCGAAGAGGTCTTCAGAAACGGAACGGCAGAGTAATTGACTAAATTTTAATACTCGTAATCACCTGCAGAGTTACTGAACCCACATTTTTATTCCGAACTTGATAATGGAAAGAGCTGATGCACCACGTCAGTCCAAAATGATTCGACTGGATGAATAAAAAACAAGAAAACGTTAAGATGATGAGTTTAATGTGTCATATGTTCGACATAATCACCCCCGCCCCCGCATTTGAGTGCACCGCACATAACGTCCATACTACTATCTGAAAACAGTTATAAAAATCCCTTCTTTGGGGTGTTGTTCAGTTCGTGCTGGCTTGAATCTCGGCTATGTCGTCTAAGCATTGTCCTTTCATGTGAATTTCTGCGCTTTCTCGTTTTGTGGTAGTATCGTCTTCATAATAGAGCGTCTCGTCACCTGCGATGGTTTTTTTCCCGAAAAAGAACTATCTGCTTTTACCATTTCAGTCAAATCGCGGCAGGCGTCAGCATGTCGTAGCTTTTGCTCGGGAGTCAGCGTTTGCGCGATACATAATGCACACGTTTCCCTCATATTCAAAGCATTCTGGAGAATGTCTTTAACACCTGATAGCGATTCTTGACACAACAACGTTGACACACTGCGGTCACACGTCCACTAATTGGTATTGCATGATTGGTCCAGTACGTAGCTGTTGTTTACAGTTATTAGTTCAAGCTGCCGCCGTCGTTACAGCGCTGGCGTCGCTTGTACGCCAGGAATAGAATCTCTCTCGGAACGTCTTGGACGTACGGTGCACATCTGAATGTCACGGAAAAATCTGAACCAGAGCTATCTCAGCCACAATTCATGGTAATCGTACACTCCTTTTTTATGGGTCAGCAGTTTACTGACTCGTTTGAAGCAGTCCGCAGTGAATTCTTCTCCCGCAATGAACTCTTCATCTCAGGGTATCACTTACAGCCAGTGGCCTGGATTATTTGCTGGATGTATTCCAGACTGTCTTTCATTACAGTTTTTGTCCTCCACGGATCCCTCTAGTGTCATGTGAGTTATTTCCTTATGTCTGAAACCTCTGCTATCATACTGTACCTTCTGCTAGTCAGTGTTTGCACATATTCCTTTTCTCTCCGGTTCTGTGGAGAATCGCCTCTTTTCTTACCGGTACAGTCAATTTTCAGTAATCTCCTGTAACACTGTGACCTGTGTCATCTTAGCCGCAACAGCACGTGTAGCCTACCTAGACCCTTTGGGATGTTATTAGTAGCATTCGACCGTGATTACGTGTACCTGATAATCAAATACCACATTAATTCCGAAAAACATACCCGATAAAATGTACAAAATATACTACTAATGGTTATAATGAGAGAGATATTTACTGCACTAATAAGAATCGGAACAGACTAGTCTAATTATGAAGATTAATTTTGATTAGTTTGGTGAGCTCGTTAGTAATTACGAAACTTAAATCTGTGAAACTGAAATTATTAAATGAAATACCACAGTCACAAGTATATTCAAAAAAACTTGTGAGCCAGATTGTGTTGGACTGAAAATGAGCTTACGCAACATTTAATGAAACGTATGTGGCCAGCAACGGTCACTACACGCGCGAGATCTCAGTCAAAAATATAATTAATCATAAAATTCCAGAGAGTGAATTATTATTACATTGAACAATTTAGAATACTTTAAAAGCAAAACAGATTCTGTAATTGCAACACGTGGCGCGGTAACGACTGAGAAACATGACTTCACTCTGATGTTCACTTTCACTACATTTTACGAACCATTTCTGCAAGACGATAAAATTCATTGGCAGGAAATATAACTGGTAAGTTAAAATAACGAGCAGCTATTAAATAAGGCATCACGAAAAATACGAAAAGAAAAACAGAATTGCACATTTGAATCATAGTCTAAACTTTCACTGCAGTTTGCCGGAATGAATGATTTTCTTAGTGAATCAGCTTACTTCTGAAAAGGGCAATGATTGCAGTTATATCACGAAACTGAGCCAATAATGTCGATCAGTTGGTAAAACGTATCGCTCGACTCGAAGAGCCAATTTTAAATTTGAAGTTCATTCAAGATTTTCATGTTAAATTTCCTTTTATTTTAATGATGTGACATTCGGTCATTGTAATGATTGTAATGATACGGAAAGGACCCTATTAATGGTAAGAATGACGCAACACAATCATTAACACAGGATAAAGATCAAGCATTACAGAAGCACTGTATTACTCAGTAAACTGATTCTCTGAACCTGACAAGTCTACTACATTTGTTGAAGTCTGTGATGGTACAGTCTTATTCAAATATATACCTCTAGTTGGCGAGACGTAATGATTTGGCGACGGCAATTACTTGCCTCTTCTCCCAGCAAATTTTAATATACCTGACCACACAGTACGCTTCTTCCAACAATCATCCTCAGACGTGTTTGAATACACATAGTACCGTGCCCCGTACAAGGAGAATACCTGCCGCCTCCCCTACCCCACCCCCACATCCACAATGCATTGCCATATGCTTTGTCACCACACCGTCTAAATGCACTTACTTGCGAGTGTTCTCGCAGTCAATTAGTGTCCGACCTCTTTCCTTAGTAACTGATGGCACACAAGTCCTCGCGCACTACATAGTATGCCGGTACCATTCATACTACACAGGATGAGCCAGAAAGGGGGACCGACGTAGAAATTTATTGAGATAGCTTACAGAGTCTGTAGGTGCATCATTTTGTAACAACCAATCTCAAGTTTCACACAAAAGTGTGCTGTGTCGCTTTGGTTCGATGTGACTACCACCGTGATGCGGCAAACATACCACCAGTAATCAGTTTCTTCCTACACTCTTTTCAGCAAATAGGGCGTAAGTTGTGTAACGGCAGCGTAGATTCGATTTTTATGATCAGCTAAATTGTTTGGTAGTGGAGGGACATACTGACGGTCTTTAATGAAACCCCAGAGAAAGATACACAGTGGTGTCAAGTCTGGGGTGCGAGGGAGCCATACGATTCGCCCTTCAAGGCCAGTATACCAACCTGGGAAGCGATTTATCGGACAAATCTTGAAGTTCCTTGAGGAAATGAGGTGGTGCGCCGCCTTGCAAGTAGTAAACCATCCTATCTCGATCATCTTCATCTATCTGTGGAATTAAAACGTTTTCAAGCAGGTACAAATACACAATACCAGTGACAGTTTTCTCCATGAAGAAAAAAAAGGGCTATACACTTTCATACTGCTAAGAGCCCAAAACACATTAACTTTCGGGGTGGTCACGAACGTGTTCCAGGGTTGCATGTTCATTCTCTCTGCCTCATATTCTACAGTTGTGGATGTTCACCGTACTGATATGAAACAAACGCATAGAGCGAGCACGCTTCGCACCATTCAAAGCAGCCATTTTAACTCTTCTCTACGCTGGCACTCCTGGTGGCGAAATGGGGTACTGATGCACTACGTGAATCAAATTTGAGGTTGTTTGCTACAAAGTGACACACCTACTCCTTTTTTACTCATATCGTATATTTGGATGCTATGCACTGCAAAATGTCTGACGCTCTCAGCTTCTCTGTTTACAAAATTGATATCAATAGACTGCTGCTGCTGAGTACAGGTTTAATAAGTCTAACCATGTAAGGTCGTCAGTTTTTCTATTCACCCCCGCCCCCCTCCCCCTTTCCCAGGATAGTCTCAGTGTACTCATCTAGGCGCTGCAGTCTGGAGCCGAGCGACCGCTACGGTCGGAGGTTCGAATCCTGCCTCGGGCATGGATGTGTGTGATGTCCTTAGGTTAGTTAGGTTTAATTAGTTCTAAGTTCTAGGCGACTGATGACCTCATAAGTTAAGTCGCATAGTGCTCAGAGCCATTTGAACCAATCAGTGTACTCATCTGCCTGCATCTAGAGTGAATTCTGTGTGCAAAGGTGAGAAAGGTTTCTAAATATTTGCTTAGCATGGTTCAAATGGCTCTGCGCACTATGGGACTTAACATCTGTGGTCATCAGTCCCCTAGAACTTAGAACTACTTAAACCTAACTAACCTAAGGACATCACACACATCCATGCCCGAGGCAGGATTCGAACCTGCGACCGTAGCAGTCGCGCGGTTCCGGACTGAGCGCCTTAACCGCGAGACCACCGCGGCCGGTTGCGTAGCATGTATTTCATGCAGTGCATGTGTACCAGAACGGCATTCACCTTTTGGGCTGTGGGAAACTACCTAAAAACCCCATCCAGGGTGGCCTTCACAGCGTATCTCGTCGTTAATCCAGCGGGCGGATTCAAACCGGGGCTGGCGCACATCCTCTTCCCGGATGCGGTCGCTTTAACACGCACGGGTGTCCGCGCAGGTGAGTAGATTGCACGAATATCACTTCACAATATTTAAATTAATTAGCAATGGCGAGGAACCAATGACAATAGTAATATTTACGATCAGAAAATGAGATTAAGAAAACTGTGTGAATTAATTTGCCGCCCGTTTTCCCACACTCCACAATTCGCTCTCTTACAGTGGTGTGCTCCAGACTTGCAGTCTCATAAATTTATTATTCAACTTGAAGCCTGTATGTGATACTATGAAACTTCTTTTAACGATAAATCTTACCTCTGACTGCGATAGTCTCCTTTTTACATCCACCTTGTTTCGTACATAATGCATCATTTGCTTTCAAAGATAGCAAAATTAGTTTAGTTCGTCTACTATGTCCTCAACTTTGATGAAAGTTTGCCGCTAATTTCATTTCTGCTATTCCTCATAACTTTCGTCTTCCTCTGTTTTGCTGTCAGTCTGTATACAATGCTCGTTAGACTGTTCATTTCAATTCACGGTTTCTGTGGTTCTTTCTCAGTTTCACTGAGGATAGCATTGTTATCAGTGGACCCTATCACTGATATCCTTGCACTGTAAATTGTAATCCTCCTTTCTGAACTTAAACTTCCGTCATTGCTTCTTCGATAAAGGGGTCGAACAGTACTGGAGAAAGACTGCAATCTTGACTTACGTCCATTTTAATGCTATCATTTCGTGGGCGTCCATTCTTATTGTACCCCATGTAGGTTGAAGCTGCACAGTTTGTATGCGAATGTAAGTGAGAAAAGCGCTGCGTAGTGTAGTGAGTACGCTCACTGGTAGAGACGAGAAGACAGCCGACTGATCTATTCCACGACTGGAGAGACCTGTTGCATCACAATCAGGCCCTGTAACGGCGACGCAGCTGCACTGCCCACACAACGGAAAGAGCGGTGCTGAGCACACCGCCCTGTGGTGCCTGCGTCTCTGAGATACGCTGAATCACTGTGGCCGACGGTTACTTAATCGGACAATCCACCTCGCAACAACTCCGACAGACTCTTACTGTGTCACTATTAGTCAGCGTCAGCGGGGACGAAACACGCCGCCGGAGGCTATACGTTGTTGGGTATGCCACTCTGTACGACTATCAATGGTGAAAACTGGGAGGCACACAGGAGCATACTGCGGTACGACCGCTTGAGTATATGTATATACGATGGTGAGTCAAATGAAAACCTTAAACATTTTTTAAAATATTATTTATTGTACAGAAGTGGTACAAAGCTGTATCACTTTTCAACATAATCCCCCCCAAGCTCAATGCAGGTCCTCCAGCGCTTACAAAGTGCATACATTCCTTTAAAAAAATTCTTTTGGTAGTTCGCGCTACCACTCATGCACCGCGTGGCGTACCTCTTCATCAGAACGGAACTTCTTTCCTCCCATTGCGTCTTTGTGTGGTCCAAACATATCGAAATCACTGGGAGCAAGGTCTGGTGAGTATGGTGGATGAGGAAGACACTCAAAATGCAGGTCTGTGATAAAAAAAATGGCTCTGAGCACTATGGGACTCAACATCTGAGGTCATAAGTCCCCTAGGACTTAGAACTACTTAAACCTAACTAAGCTAAGGACATCACACACATCCATGCCCGAGGCAGGATTCGAACCTGCGACCGTAGCAGCCACGCGGTTCCAAACTGTAGCGCCTACAACCGCTCGGCCACCGTGGCCGGCTGGTCTGTGACAGTTGCAACTGTTGTACGGGCAGTGTGGGGCCTTGATTTTATCATGTTGCAAAAGGACACCTGCTGACACCAATCCACGTCGCTTCGATTTGATTGCAGGCCGCAGATGATGTTTTAGGAGATCTGTGTATGATTCACTGGTAACAGTGGTCGCTCTAGGCATGTAATGCTCCAAAATGACGCCTTTTTCGTCCCAAAAGAGAGTCAGTATAACCTTTCCTGCTGATGGTTCTGTACGAAACTTCTTTGGTTTTGGTGATGAGGAATGACGCCATTCCTTGCTCGCTCTCTTCGTTTCCGGTTGGTGGAAGTGAACCCAGGTTTCGTCCCCAGTAACGATTCTTGCAAGGAAGTCATCACCTTCTCGTTCAAAGCACCGAAGAAGTTCTTCACAAGCATCAACACGTCGTTCTCTCATTTCAGGAGTCAGCTGCCGTGGCACCCATCTTGCAGACACTTCGTGAAACTGGAGGACATCATGCGCAATGTGGTGTGCTGATCCATGACTAATCTGTAAACATGCTGCCCAATGTCATTCAGTGTCACTCGGCGGTTTTCCTTCACTATGGCTTCAACTGCTGCAGTGTTCTGTGGAGTCACAACTCGTTGTGCCTGACCTGAACGAGGAGCATCTACCTCTGAAGTCACACCATTTGCGAACTTCCTACCCCATTCGTAGACTTGCTGCTGTGACAAACATACATCACCATACTGAACCTTCGTCGATGAATTTCAATAGGTTTCAATAGGTTTCATACCTTCAAAAACCGAATAAAATAACGCTGTTCTTCCCTGGTGCAAGTCGGAAGTGGGGTGGCCATCTTTACACTGATACTGCGACGGTATGTGTGCATCTGCACTATGCTGCCACTACAGGCCATTCTGCACGCTGTTTTGTAGCATGCTTACCAACTTATAGGATAACGGCGCGAAATTTGTTATTACAAATTTAAGAATTTCATTTGACTCACCCTCATATATATATATATATATATATATATATATATATATATATATATATATATATATATGTGTGTGTGTGTGTGTGTGTGTGTGTGTGTGTGTGTGTGTGAGAGAGAGAGAGAGAGAGAGAGAGAGAGCTTGTTTTGAAGCTAAAATTAGTTATCAGAGATTAAATTCGACGTCATCCGCCACTTGTATGATACTTTTCGTGTACAACTACAGCATGTTCCCCACTAGGCTAACAAGGTGCAACTCACAACCTGTGATAAAGCTTACACTGAGGTGCCAAATGTCATGGGATACCTCCAAACATCGTGTCTTTTTCCGGTGTAGTGCGGCAACTAGATTAGCATGGACTCAACATGTCACTGAATGTTCTCTGTTGAAATACTGAGCCATGCTGCCTCTTGCAAGCTAACATCCCAAATACGTTCGGGCTCACATGCTCTTCGTCGAAATGTCTTGGCTCAAACTCGTCTAGGGGTTGAACCGAGCGTGTCGCATTACACGCCGTAAATTAGACACTTGTGACCCTTTGGTTAAATTGTGTGGCTCATGGCAAGTTTGCAAAATACGAAGCTTATATAACATAATAACAGTCATAATAATATCTGGAACTAAACTAAGGACCCATAAATGATGTAGGCCAAACACCTGCGATTTGGTTAGAATAATGTGTATTCAGAAAGCAAACAAATAGCGCAAGTGGTCGTATTTAGAGTTACAGTTACACTCGACGCATATCCATTTGACACAGTATGATCATTCGCAATCTCATCGCAAAATACAAGTCTAATATTCCACCCAGTTATCTTCACGAAAAGTTAGAGTTCACACCAGGCGCGCGGCTGCTCACCGCTCAGAGACTTAAGTCCCGCGATACCACACAACGCGAAATTATCTAATTCGTTTCACTTCCTAGCTTCCTAAAGACCGACTGTCCGCTTTCGCGTCTCAATCCGCACTGTACCCTTTGGTGTCTCCAGCGGAACTTTACTCTTTGGTGTCCATACAAGAACTGTCCCTTTCGCGCCTGCACCCGCACAGTCCTGTGTCCGGCCCCGGCCGCGTTTCCCCCGCGCCGAATATCCTACCTCAGCTGACTATGGCAGTTCCCTTTGCTGAAGCTGTCCATCTGGTTGGCTACAGCTTATTCTACATTATTTTACATTCTAACATATTTAAATAATCAAAGCTCGACAACTTTCGCGTTCTAAATAAAGTAGCAATAATATCCGTTGCATAATAAACGTCAAATTCCTTTACATAAAACCAATACAATTTCCTTTTTAACTTTGAATGTCACGGCCAGTAGCCTTGCACCAATGTACTTCCTGATAAATAAATGATGAACAAAAGCAATTTTAATGAACTAAACAATACAACAAACAGCCTGTTATCTAATAATTCAATAAGGTGTCATGCTGTCATCGTTCAATGTGTTTTGTGTGGAGGAAATTATGATCTGATGCTTAACTGAAAAAAACTGATAATTTCAATTTACTATATCTTTTAAACAAATACGGTTACAGAGTTGATATTTACAACGTTTGTTATTTTAATGATGCGCTTCTATATGAAATGTCGATCGTTATGATCCACCAAAACGTTCAGACTTTAGCATTCAGGTCTTAGTTACAAAACTTGTTAATTTTACTTTAACAGTAAATCCTAAACTATTATAGATATGATCAATATTCAAGTTTATTGGTATCATGATAAAAATTTGTGGGGGACGGCAGATTAAAATTACTGTTGATTGATTCCCTGCATTACTACAGAATTAAACAGTTTTCATAAATGTTTGCCTTTATGGCTGATCATAGGTCCGCCATATTTAACACTGCTACGTCACCTTGACCAGAATGGCTTCTACTGTGTTTCCCTATGACGTAGGTTCTCATCTGTCTCAATCGAACACTGCAGCCCTTAGGCCCCAATAGTCAATACACTTCTGTGTGTTTCCCCATGTCGTCGTGAATCAGCGTCCTTTGTGGCATGCGGTCCTGGATAACAGGGTTCGTTTCACAATTCCTGTAGGCTGACTCTTTCGGCCATATGTTTAAATGAGAGCGCAATGCTCGCTAACCCGCACTCTGTAGCCATCCATAACTTCCGGAAGGCGTTCGATACAGTTCCGCACTGTCGCCTGATAAAAAAAGTAAGAGCCTACGGAATATGAGACCAGCTGTGAGGCTGGATTGAAGAGTTTTTAGCATACAGCACACAGCATGTTGTTCTCAATGGAGAGACGTCTACAGACGTTAAAGTAACATCTGGCGTGCCACAGGGGAGTGTTATGGGACCATTGCTTTTCACAATATATATAAATGACCTACTAGATAGTGTCGGAAGTTCCATGCGGGTTTTCGCGGATGCTGCTGTAGTATACAGAGAAAAAAAATGGCTCTGAGCACTATGGGACTTAACTGCTGTGGTCGTCAGTCCCCTAGAACTTACAACTACTTAAACCTAACTAACCTAAGGACATCACACACATCCATGCCCACGGCAGGATTCGAACCTGCGACCGTAGCGGTCGCGCGGTTCCAGACTGTAGCGCCTAGAACCGCTCGGCCACACCGGCCGGCTATACAGAGATATTGCAGCATTAGAAAATTGCAGCGAAATGCAGGAAGATCTGCAGCGGATAGGCACTTGGTGCAGGGAGTGGCAACTGACCCTTAACATAGACAAATGTAATGTATTGCGAATACATAGAAAGAAGGATCCTTTATTGTATGATTATATGATAGCGGAACAAACACTGGTAGCAGTTACTTCTGTAAAATATCTGGGAATAGGCGTAGGAAACGATTTAAAATGGAATGACCATATAAAATTAATTGTTGGTAAGGCCGGTGCCAGGTTGAGATTCATTGGGAGATCCCTTAGAAAATGTATTCCATCAACTAAGGAGGTGGTTTACAAAACACTCGTTCAACCTGTACTTGAGTATTGCTCATCAGTGTGGGATCCGTACCAGGTCGGGTTGACAGAGGAGATAGAGAAGATCCAAAGAAGAGCGGCGCGTTTCGTCACAGGGTTATTTGGTAAGCGTGATAGCGTTACGGAGATGTTTAGCAAACTCAAGTGGCAGACTCTGCAAGAGAGGCGCTCTGTATCGCGGTGTAGCTTGCTGTCTAGGTTTCGAGAGGGTGAGTTTCTGGATGAGGTATCGAATATATTGCTTCCCCCTAGTTATACCTCCCGAGGAGATCACGAGTGTAAAATTAGAGAGATTCGAGCGCGCACGGAGGCTTTCCGGCAGTCGTTCTTCCCGCGAACCATCCGCGACTGGAACAGGAAATGGAGGTAATGACAGTGGCACGTACATTGCCCTCTGCCTCACACCGTTGGGTGGCTTGCGCAGTATAAATGTAGATGTAGATGTAGATCTAGATGCAGAAGTGCCGGTGCAGCATTTTGTCATCAAACAGGCCTCTCGATTATGTCCCATTAATGGTCAGTGGGATTCATGTCGGATGCTGTAGGTGGCCAAATTATTCGCTCTGACTATCCAGAATGTGCTTCAAATCAATTGCGAACGTTTATAACGACATGGCACAGCGTCATCCATAAAACTTCCATCGTAATTTTCGAACATGAAGTCCATGAATGGCTCCAAATGGTCTCCAAGCAGCCGAACATAAACATTTCCAGTCAATGATCAGTTCAATCGGACCAGAGGACCAAGTCCATTTCATGTAGAAACAGACTGCGCCATTACAGAATCAGCGCCACCTTATGGAGAGCCTTGTTGACACCTTGGGTCACTCTCAAACCCCACCATCAACTCTTAGCAACTGAAATCGGGATTCCTCTGACCAGTCGACGGTTTTCCAACAGCCTATGGTCCAACCAATATGGTCACGAACCCAGAAGAGGCGCTGCAGGCGATGTCGCGCTGTTAGTAAGGACACACGCGTCAGTCGTTTGCTGCCATAGCCCACTAAAGTCCGTCCGCGGTAGCCCAGTGGTCAGCGCGACAGACCGTCATTCCTAAGGGCCCGCGTTCGATTCCCGGCTAGGTCGGAAATTTTCTCCGCTCAGGAACTTGGTGTTGTGTTGTCCCAATCATTATCATTTCATCACCATCGACGCGAAAGTCGCCGAAATGGCTTCAAATCGAAAGACTTGCACCTGGCGAACGGTCTACCCGACGGGAGGACCTAGTCATACGACATTTTATTTATAGCCCATTAACAACAAATTTCGCCGCACTGTCCTACCGGCTATGTTCGTCGTATGTCCATTCATTTCTGTGGTTATTTCACGCAGTGTTGCTTGCCTGTTAAAGCACTACGTAAACGCCACTGCTCTCTGTCGATAAACGAAGACCGTCGGCATTGCGTTGTCGGTGATGAGAGGCAATGCCTGAAATTGTGGTATTCTCGGCACACTCTTAACACGGTCGTTCTCGGAATACTGAATTCCCTAACGGTTTCCGAAATGGATTTTCCCATGCGTCTAATTCCAACTACCACTCCGCGTCCATCCCCATCGTGCGGCCACAATCGTATCGGACACCGCCCCACGCGAATCACCTGAGTACAAATGACAGCTCCGCCAGTGCACTGCCCTTTTGAAACCGTGTGAAAGGGATAATACCGCCATCTGTATAGGGTTATTACAAATGATTGAAGCGATTTCACAGCTCTACAATTACTTTATTATTTGAGATATTTTCACAATGCTTTGCACACACATACAAAAACTCAAAAAGTTTTTTTAGGCATTCACAAATGTTCGATATGTGCCCCTTTAGTGGTTCGGCAGACATCAAGCCGATAATCAACTTCCTCCCACACTCGGCGCAGCATGTCCCCATCAATGAGTTCGAAAGCATCGTTGATGCGAGCTCGCAGTTCTGGCACGTTTCTTGGTAGAGGAGGTTTATACACTGAATCTTTCACATAACCCCACAGAAAGAAATCGCATGGGGTTAAGTCGGGAGACCGTGGAGGCCATGACATGAATTGCTGATCATGATCTCCACCAGGACCGATCCATCGGTTTTCCAATCTCCTGTTTAAGAAATGCCGAACATCATGATGGAAGTGCGGTGGAGCACCATCCTCTTGAAAGATGAAGTCGCCGCTGTCGGTCTCCAGTTGTGGCATGAGCCAATTTTCCAGCATGTCTAGATACACGTGTCCTGTAACCTTTCTTTCGCAAAAGAAAAAGGGGCCGTAAACTTTAAACCGTGAGATTGCACAAAACACGTTAACTTTTGGTGAATTGCGAATTTGCTGCACGAATGCGTGAGGATTCTCTACCGCCCAGATTCGCACACTGTGTCTGTTCACTTCACCATTAAGGAAAAAATGTTGCTTCATCACTGAAAACAAGTTTCGCACTGAAAGCATACTCTTCCATGAGCTGTTGCAACCGCGCCGAAAATTCAAAGCGTTTGACTTTGTCATCGGGTGTCAGAGCTTGTAGCAATTGTAAACGGTAAGGCTTCTGCTTTAGCCTTTTCCGTAAGATTTTCCAAACCGTCGGCTATGGTACGTTTAGCTCCCTACTTGCTTTATTCGTCGACTTCCGCGGGCTACGCGTGAAACTTGCCCGCACGCGTTCAACCGTTTCTACGCTCACTGCAGGCCGACCCGTTGATTTCCCCTTACAGAGGCATTCAGAAGCTTTAAACTGCGCATACCATCGCCGAATGGAGTTAGCAGATGGTGGATCTTTGTTTAACTTCGTCCTGAAGTGTCGTTGCACTGTTATGACTGACTGATGTGAGTGCATTTCAAGCACGACATACGCTTTCTCGGCTCCTGTCGCCATTTTGTCTCACTGCGCTCTCGAGCGCTCTGGCGGCAGAAACCTGAAAGCGGCTTCAGCTGAACAAAACTTTATGAGTTTTTCTACGTATCTGTAGTGTGTCGTGACCATATGTCAATGAATGGAGCTACAGTGATTTATGAAATCGTTTCAATCATTTGTAATAGCCCTGTATATGTGCATATCGCTATCCCATTACTTTCCTCACTAAATGTATATTTTAATTTTAGCGATGTTTGTGGAATTCTTTGAGGTTTATGACCGTATTTTAAGGTTATTAAAAACATTTTAACTGCTTCAGTAACTTTTTTCTAATATTTATTGTGGCGACGCCTTTCTGCAGCGTGCTGGAATCATCAGGTATATTACAGTTACATGTACATTAATTTGTCTTACGTGTGATGAGCGCTCTTTGCTTATCAAGCCAGTGGAGGTACGTATCCTAATTTAACCATCTTTGCTGGAAATTTGTCTAACACACAGAGCACAGTAACAAACACATCATCTTGTATTAACATTTTCACATTCAGTAGTTTACATCATTCCAGAGACAAAGCTTTGAAATTAAAATCATATTTTGCAAATTATGTCAATGAAAACAGGTCAAAACTTTGATTTGATGTGTAGTATATTAAATCATTTTTCCATGCAACATTTATGGTTTACGGACTACGTGCCCTACTTGAATGAAACGTCACAGAAGTCACTTAGGAGCATCCATAAACGCAATTAATTTTTTCACTGTTCCTTGCTGTAATACAGTTTGTAACACCATAGCTTAGACATTACATACCTTTTGTTGATTCATTTAGCTTTCTATTTTGTTCAACATCCCAGCGTTGAACTACTATAATTATTGTACGGTTAATTCGATACTCTAATGCAGTATAATCCATGTAATGATCTTTTGTCTTCGTCATATAATCTCTTTGGTTGTCTTTAAAATTAAATAATTGTATTTAAATAATTTTGTGTGGAACTACCAATATATGCAAATGTTCTGTTTTATTTAAAACGTTTGTTTGCTGTTATGTAAACTGCTGACCTTCACTTAGGGTTCTTAGTTATTTTGTATGTAAAAGGTAGTGTGGTTCCCCTCGGGAACGGAACTGTGTAGCGCGCGCAAATTGTGGTTGCCCTAGGTAGAAAATGTGGAACCAAGAGTCAGTCGGGCACGGGCTACCAAACTATCTACTTCTAATGTAAAAGTTGTGTATTGTGTTGGTTCCGAGAGAGGCTTTTCATGACGCTTTCCAATGCCTCGGATGGATGGATAAAGAGCTGGAACTGTTCTGGCATTGGTATCTATCATCGCCACCAAGAAATGACAGAGTCCAGCAATTCTACCTGCAAATCCACCTACCAACATGCATTCGCCAACACGTTGCGCAATCACTAGGAAGGAACCAAGAATTGTAAATATGTAAAGCGAAGGATCAGCTCATTGGATGCTTTAGTGTGCGCAAATATAAGGTAACTTATACTCGAACTCTTATACCTACCTTAATTTTTTAATCAAAAAAATGGTTCAAATGGCTCTGAGCGCTATGGGACTTAACATCTGAGGTCATCAGTCCCCTAGAACTTAGAACTACTTAAACCTAAGGACTTCACATACATCCATGCCCGAGGTAGGATTCGAACCTGCGACCGTAGCAGCAGCGCGGTTCCCGACTGAAGTTCCTAGAACCGCTCGGCCACAACGGCCGGCGATTTTTTATTCCCTCTGTCACATTTCCACTTAGGGTCCTTCCCATGCTAAAGTGATTACCGAGTATCATTGAAAGAACATTAAAGCCTAGTGTTTTAACTAATTAATGCCTATTGAACGTAGTAAAAAGAAAGTTAATGTGGCAAGAGAGTGAGCTAAAGTACATGATAACAATTTGTCCATTTTCTTTGGACTGAGGGTGGCTGGTCGCTGTATTTTTACAGTAAAAAAAAGTACATGATGCTTGCTGAAAATAATTTTTCTATTAAAACTGCTTACTAATATGTTGTTGCCAACTTCAAAATTAAAAGTTCTTAAAACTGAGGCTTGTAAAGTTTTGCTTAGTAAATGATCACATTGCTGCCTGTTGTAAATCGCAAGAGGTGAGTCAGTTTCTTACAGATATGTCGAGTTGTGTTCTACTGCAGAAAGAGTTGAGAACTAATACTGTTGAAGGTTACATGTTCATACTTGTTAAGGGCTTGTTTCTTTAGTGTATTGAAAGTGTGTTTAGTATGCTCTGCTACAGTGGTCAAGATTAAGGGACCCCCTCCCCCCCCACTTCTGAAAGTAGTTCAAATGCACAAAGTTAATTATAGCAAATTTCAATTACTCTTGCTATTCAAGTGAAATTCCGTACAATATTGGGTTCATCTTGTGTATTAAAAGTGCATATTAATGTTGTAACAGGATGCATAGTTTGTCTACTGTGCTCATGCTACATAACAATTAATAGAAAGACAACTATCTATGAAAACAGTAGCTTCTTTATTCAAAAGACAGTGAGAAGTAATCTGTTAGTGAATTCCATTTAATTTTCATTCCAAATAAAAAGGTGTTTAGTAGTGAGAGACTTAAACTATGCACAATAACTACTTTTGCTGTACACCATATCTATATTTCATGTCAGATAGGAATATGTTTGAAAAGTACCTATTGAACCTATGTCCAATTTTTTATTCTAACATGCACTGTAATAGTAACATTATTGAAACCACTCAGTTTGACTAAGCCCTGAAGAAAGTAGTGTGTATCGTTATCTGTAATATTTATGCACATAGTTTGTTCTGCTCTAGCTGTCAACTCCAAACTTAAAATTAACATATGCAGGTGTCAGAGTTCATTGCACTCGGTGTGTAGATTGTGCTTGTCCGTTAAAGTTACTCATACCTACTTTCTTAAACAAGAATTTTAATCATTCTTATGCCTAATTAGGCTGGCGACCGTTTTTTCATTCTTTGAACAGTGTGGATAAGTATTATTGTTTGTTACTGTTTGAATATTTACGTAATTTTGACTTTCACTTCCGATAAGCCACCTCCGTTAGGTACAAGACGGTCAACATAACAAAATTCCTCTCAGAGGGTAACACTGCTCTGTTGCATTATACTATAACTGCTTTAACAAGATAGTTTTATTTCACGACCTGCCTCCAGATTTGAGGTTATGGTATTGCAGTTGCGAAAAGTAGTGTTATAAGTTCTAATGCATACATTGCTTTGTTACGATGGAGACGACCTGCAGGTAATAGTAAACTTGTGCTGGTACTCTCTGCACCGAGCTAGGTGTCGCACTGGACTCGCACTCGTGAAGACGACGGTTTAAATCCCCCTCCGGATCGTCAGAATGAGATATTTCGCAATTTCCCTAAATCGTTTCGGATAACTGCCATGGTTCGTTTAAAAAGGGCACGGTCGAATTCTTTCCCCACCCTTTCGTGATCCGAACTGTGCTCCTTCTGTAATGACTGCCTTCCTACCTGGTACTTTCTGCCACAGGTTTTTCCCTACAGTGCTCACACATCAAGGCCTTTTGCAGAAGATTGCTACTGAATCCGTTAACCCCGTGTTATCCCAGTCGTGAGCACCGGCAATCCTTCAGTGGACTTTATTGCAAGTCTGCATAACGCTACGGCATTTGAGGCTCTTCTCGCTCATGCAGCAGACCTGCTAACAGACTGGTACCAGTTTCCTACACTGAGCTAACTCACTACTCCCTGACATCTCCCGGAAGCAAGGTGATCTGTTTCTCTTAGTTACAATTCTTAATCTTACATGATCTTTTATAATTACATTCCCAAGTTCTTACACTGATGCAAAAAAGCAATACCAAGAAATAATTAATCTAGAGTAATGAATTTCGGGAATACCTTTTTCGAGGTAACATATTTGAGTTCAAATGGTTCAAATGCCTCTGAGCATTATGGGACTTAACTTCGGAGGTCATCAGTCCCCTAGAACTTAGAACTACTTAAACATAACTAACCTAAGGACGTCACACACATCCATACCCGAGGCAGGATTCGAACTGCGACCGTAGCGGTCACGCGGTTCCAGACTGTAGCGCCTAGAACCGCTCAGCCACCCCGGCAGGCCATATTTAAGTGATTAATGTGCAAGATCACAGGTTAGTGTAAGCGCGAAATAAGCCATTTCAAATGTGAAATGCTGGTACATTAACAACTGGTATAACCTCCAGAATGTTGAATGCAAGCATGAAAACGTGCATGCAGTGTGTTGTACAGGTGCCGGACGTCAGTTTGGGGATGGATTTCCGCGCCTACTACATTATATCGGTCAATGCAAGGACGATTAGTGCTGTTTGCGGATGAGATTGCAGTCGTCGTTCGACGATGTCCCACACAAGCACCATTGCAGATAGATCTGATGATCGAGTAGGCCAAGGCAACATATCAACACCCTGTAGGGTTGTTGGGTTACAACAGCGGTATGTACAGGGATGTTATCCTACTGAAAAATACCACCTGGAATGCTGCTCGTGAATGAAAGCGCAACAGGTCGTATCACCATATTGACGTACAAACGTGAAGTCAGCCTGCGTGGGGTAACCTCAAGAGTGCTCCTGTTGTCATACGAAATCGCGCTCCAGACCATAACTACAGGTTTAGGTCCAGTGTGTCTAGCACGCAGATAAGTTGATTGCAGGCGCTCACCTGGCCTCCTTGTAATGAATACACCGCCATCACCATCACCGAGCAAAATTGGTTTCATCAGAAAACACAACGGATCTTCTATCCGGCCTCCAATGAGATATCGCTTCACACCACTGAAGTCAGAAATTGCGGTCGTTTGGGAGCCATTGGAACGCACGCTACAGGGCGACTGCCTCGGAGATATCCTTGAAGTATCCCATTTTTAACAGTTCGATGTCCCATTGTGGTGCCAACTGCTGCTAAAATCGCTACTGCAGATGCAGTACGATGCGCCAGAGGCATTCGCCGAGCATGATGGCCTTCCCTCTCGGTAGTGTCACGTGGCAGTTCGGAACCCCATCCTCTGTATGAGAACCGTACATTCTTGTGCCTACGCTACCAGCAATCATATACCGTGGCTAAATTCCTGACAAGTCTTTCTGCAGTAGCACAGAAGGAATATCCAGCTATTAGTAGCCCTATTACAAAACCTTGTTTAAAGTCCGTGAGCTGTTGGTAGTGGCATCTTTGTCGTCTTAAAGACATTCTCGATTAACACCGATTCACTACTCCAATCTCGGAGGTAACTAACACTCACGACCTTTACGGCGCGTATTTAAAGCAAACTTGATCTGCATTTTCTTAATGGCGCTACTAGCGGCACTCTCAGCCTACTCCCGTGAAATTTGAACAGACATCATCTTTCAGACACAGAAACACACCTACCAATTTTCGTTCATCTTACTCAGTTACTTCTTGGTACTGACATTTTTTTCCCGTCTGTGTGTTTTACGTAACCCTTTAATAAGAACCACTGACCAACTGTGCTTCTACACACTATCAGGTCGCAAGTTCAAAAAAATGGTTCAAATGGCTTTGAGCACTATGTGACTTAACTTCTGAGGACATCAGTCCCCTAGAACTTAGAACTACTTAAACCTAACTAACCTAAGGACATCACACACATCCATGCCCGAGGCAGGATTCGAACCTGCGACCGTAGCGATAGAGCGATTCCAGACCGTAGCGCCTAGAACCGCTCGGCCACTCCGGCCGGCTCAGGTCGCAATTGTCTAGACACCTGTTGGTGAAGATTACTATGTAGTGTGCCCATTCATTGGCATTATGACGGCTGCAGGGGACACTTTCAATGAGATGTCTCAATGCCTATGGCAGCCCATTCTTTCTTTAGAGCCGAAACCGCAGAAGGTAGTGACGGTTGACACTGGGTTCCAGAGCGAAGTCGAAGTTCTGCCTCATCCCAAAGGTGTTCCACTGGATTCAGGTCGAGACTCTGGGATGGCCGTCTGTTTCAGGAATTCTACTGTCAGCAATCCATTGGCTCCCAGGGTTTATTGTCGTGCCGTTACAAACGATAAGACCGTCTATTTCAGGAATTCTACTGTCTGCAATCCATTGGCTCCAAGGGCTCATTGTCATGCCGTTACAAACGATAAGGCCATCTATTTCAGGGATTCTACTGTCCGCAAACCACTGGCTCGCAGGGTTCATTGTCGTGCCGTTACAAAAGATAACGGCGTCTATTTCAGGAATTTTACTGTTCGCAATCCATTGGCTCCCAGGGTTCATTGTCGTGCCGTTACAAACGATCGTCGTCTCCGTACTGTTCCTCTCCTCTGTATAGTACACGATGCTGTAAAATGTGTTCGTATACTTCTGTATTCAGCGTTTTCTTAAGCTCGATAGTCAAATGTCCTTGCCACATAGTAACACCGGTTCCCGTCAGATCAGCGAAGTTAACCGCTGACGGGCTTGGCTAGCACCGCGATGGGTTACCGTGCGGATCTGCCGAGCGCTGCAGGCAAGCGAAGTGCACTCAGCCCCTGTGCGACCCACCGAGGCGCTACTTCACTGATAAGTAGCGACTCCGGTCACGAAAGGTGACAAGGGCTATGAGAGCAGTGACTGACCACATGCTCCTCCATATCCGCATTCAGTGACGCCAATGGGCTGAGGACGACACGGAAGTCGGTCAGTGCCATTGAGCCTTCCGAGGCCTTTTCGAACGGAGAGAGAGAGACTGCTTAAGGTCAAAAAGGGGAACACATAAAACCACGAAAATCATGTCCGTGCCGTAACACCACTTCCTCCGTGTACTACTGATGTGACTACACACGGTGGCGGGTAACATTGTTCAGAAATTGGCCAATGCTTCCTTCAGATTGCTACCGGGTACACGGTGATTCCGAATCACTCGTTTCCAGTCACTCTTCACACCACCTCAAGCGTCTCTTAACATTAACTACAGAAGAACAGCTATACTGTTGGGAGCACTTTAGAAATTACCAACGATTCCACCTGCTGACGTCACGCTTTTTTTTTTTATACGGTCTGCCTCCGAAATGTTCGACGGTCGCCGACCGTCTGTACGTGAGGTCTCAATGGTCTTGTTTTAGCTGTGGCCCTCCCTACGCCTTACCACTTCACAACCACATCTCCATTTAGTCGACTTCGGCAACTTTACAATGGTTGAAATTTCACTGGTGGATTTTTTACTCAGATGACACCCAGTGCCCAGTCCACGTTCGAAGTCACTGAGCATCCTGACCGAACAATTCTGCTGTTACCGATTCTCTACTGAATACAAAATCCTTTCCGCCTCGTTTTATAATGGCGGGCTAGAAATGAAATGAAATGGCGTGTGACGAGGGCCTCCCGTCGGGTAGACCTCTCGCCTGGTGCAAGTCTTTCGATTTGACGCCACTTCGGCGACTTGCGCGTCGATGGGGATGAAATGATGATGATTAGGACAACACAACACCCAGTCCCTGAGCGGAGAAAATCTCCGACCCAGCCGGGAATCGAACCCGGGCCCTTAGGATTGACTGTCTGTCGCACTGACCACTCAGCTACCGGGTGCCGCCGCGGACTACAGAGCCTATATAGGGAGAGAGGGGCCAATCAGCCCGTGGCCGCCATGTTTTTACCAGATTGCTCGCGGGACGTGCAATTAGGTAACAACGCAAACAGAAAGCTGGCCACTTCACGAGTAATTTAAGGCACGTGTTTGACGCATGAGACCAAAGCAGATCTTCTAGCTTAGTACTAGGTACATGATTAAAACAAATGCCATTCGTCTATGTTTGTATAGGCCTAATAAATTTGTGAGCAAATGGAAGTATCGTGAAGCAGTGTGTATGTCTGCCGAATTTCAACAGCTGTATTTTATGATGCTATATAAACTCTGACAACTGATTAATAAGAAAAAGAAGTTTCATTTAATGTATCTCAGAGTACATGGTGCTATTTCAGATTTTTCCCTACGGATATTCATCGCTGAAATTGGAAACTCTTGTCTCTTTCCGTCGCAACATAATGCATTTTAAGTGCGTGTCGATCTTATAGCATTTTCTTATGCTGGCAAAACACGTCATTCTGTACACACTTTTAGGAACTCTGTACCACAGAAAAATGGGGAAAATATCAAAACTTAGGTACTCTACTGAAACAGCAGAAAGTAATTCAAAATAGGTAACTGAATATCCACACGATAATTATAATTTACACGAATGTGAATAGCCAAGACTACAGCGCCAAGTGCGAGTCACCAGTCGGAAGCACGTAGACTTAGGGTTCCGTATGCATGTTAAAACACATCGTGTCACTCAAGAACCATTAGAAGTCTAGATCCGAGCAACAGAGTGACTGTAAGGTAATTTACATAAACAGAATCGACAGAGAACATGCAAAAGTCCTTCAATACCTACTGTATTACAACCTGTACGTAATTGTATAATGGAATTGGCGTTCCAAGCGTTGAAGAGAACCAATAGTACAGAATCACACACAGTATCTATTTATACTCGTACCAAGTCAGCGTCAGTTTGGTAAAAACATGCCTCCTCGGCTCTCAGCCAATCAACGACGCTATCACCGTTGGCCTCTCTCTCCCTCTATACAGGCTCTCCATGGCGGGCTAGAGAGCCTGTATAGGGAGAGAGTGACCAACCGGACGATACGGCGGCCATTTTTCTGCCAAACTGCGGGCGGGACTTTTGAACGGCAAGTAGTGGAGTACACACTCACCGAATCAAAAGTACAAGACAATATGGCGAAATCATTCGTTAAATGCCTTTGTTTATAAGAATAGTGTGTTATAATAATTTTCACACAGCCAATTTACAGGTCTCTTTTCAAATTTAACTATGTATATTGCAAGTTGTTTTATATGTAGTAAAAAGCAAAACAAAACGACTTACTTCGCATAGATAAGAGTACTTAGTTGGTTTCCACAAGGCTCCTGTTTGATTTATGTCAGCCCTGTTGACTGCGACTCTCCACTGCTTTCGTCTTTCTTCATTGCGTGGAAATGCTAACATGCGAAATCCACCTTCGCCTCTATTGGAACAACCAAATGCAGCACAACCTGGCATCGTTTACGAACGTCTGCGGAACGAATTACAGATGTCAAAAACAATACTGTGCAATTACTAACGTATTTACTTCAAACATGTAGGCCTACCGACTTCATCACAAAACGCTTCATTATTTCAACTCGTATTTAAGATCGCAAACGCTAATTACGTACTAAAAATGGTATACAACTAAATCGAACATGCATGTACAACGCATAACAAGTCTCTCAATAATTCAAATACCTTTTAATCGTTTCCAAAAGTCCTCTGAACTTCAATTCAACTCAAAAGCACGGCGAACATAGGAAGCGTGAGAGACGTTTGGCGCCATTTTTCTGCCGAAGCTAATCAACCAATCAAGGACAACTTCACCTATGGCCACTCTCTCCCTATACAGGCTCTCTATGGCGGGCCCGCTTCTCGTGACATTTACTGGTCAGTTCCGCATAACATAGGGGTGTCCAGGTACTTTTTGTCAGATTACGCTTGTTACAAATCTGGTATATTGTGTTTACAGTAAAAGTAAATTTTAGTTATAACAGAGCCTTTTCTTCTACTAGAGAAAAAGGGAAATAGGCCCACTGTTATCATGATGATGATAGCAGTAATAATGTCATATGGCTCAAACCGAGAGACATGGCGCATTGTTAACACACTGGACTCGCATTCGGGAGGACGACGGTTCAAACACGGGCCCCCAATCCAGATACAGATTTTCCGCGATTTCCCCAAATCGCTCCAGGCAAATGCCCGGATGGTTCCACTGAAGGACCACGTCCGTATTTCTTCCCCATCAATGACACAATCGGAGCTTGTGCTCCGTCTCTAATGATCTTGATATCGACGGGACGTTAAATCCTATCTTCCTTCCTTTCTCCGTATGGCTCAGCGTCTTCGAGCAAGTCTTTCATTTGGACGCCACCTCGGCGTCTTGCGTGTCCAAGAAACAAATGCACCGAGAGTTTCCAGGCGGTCTCCCATCAACATACTATGAGCATATAAATACAGTATTCTGTTGCACGTGTTAAAACTTCGTTCCATAAGTACCGAAGGAAAAGTAAAACACAATGGCCAAATGTCGAGAACGAATTGTACATTCGCGGTGGTTCACAGTAGGCTGACGACAGTTTCAACACCAGAAGGCAGTTTCAGGTTGCGTTGGGACTGTGCAAACTGTTTCTTCATCACGGCTGGCATGTTGCTCGTGCGTCTCGCTAAGAAGTTGCACAATGAATCACACGTGTCGCAGAGCGCCAGGTCATGGGTCAACGGACAAGGGGGACAGACATCACACATGTGAAGGCCGACCAGTGACATGGCGACCAACATTTCACTGAAGGGATGAGCGCATAGCCAGACCGGGCCCTAATTGCGATTCTATACGAGTGTTCCATGTGTAATCTGCCCCCTCCTTCCTGATTCCATTTATTTTCCACAATAAGCAACGTCTTTTATGAAAAATTTGAGATTAGCGAAGACTATAACAAACTTAGTTTTTCTTGTTGAGTTGGCTCCAGTTCTTCTTGTCCAGGGATCTTATTGTTGAAGCCAGAATTCTTACATTTTAGATCTTCATGGTTGAAGTGATCTAAATAAATTTGAAGATTGTTGTTGCAGAATTTTTGTTGTTACGTAAATATATTTTGTCACATTTTAGTATACCATAAAATCATTTGAATTTTCACATAAACAAAGACTAAAATATATTGTTCGCTCAAAATACAAAAATACGTCCGATCATATCAGAGGCATGCTTACTCCTACTTCACTTTGCAGTAATAACCATATTCTGAAAGGTTTGCAATTTTTCTTCACAAATGAATTTTTGCTAATTTCGGTTATTATTTCATAAATGAATCCAGAAATAAATACGGTAAACAGTTATTGATTGCGTAATTAATAACATAAACTTTATGTGTGCCAAATGATTCGTCATTTCAAATGTTTCCAAAAATGTAATTTTAACAGTACAGTCAGAGCTAGTACTTATCGATTGTGATGTCAAAATAAAGTAATTTCTTTTCTTAAATTAAAACTGATCTGTCCAAAATTCGAATAATAATACTGATATCGACACCTACTGTTGACGAAAAGTAATGCTAGAGGAGCCTGTCCCGTTACACATGTTAAGAAATAAGAGCCTTTCTTACTGGGATGCAGCCTTTTCTGCAATTGCTGGTTACCCATACTGATGATTCAGATTAAATTTCCAGAGCTAAACTATTTCATTATATATGAAACTGTGAGCTGGCTTTGAGAAATTGGGGGAATGTTAAATATGGGGTTAACGCACGAACCTGGCGAGTAGGTATCACACTGCAGACGAATGAGTTTCTTGGTGCTTTCCCGCACATCCCGTACAAAGCTCATTTTCATAGAAAAGAAAAATCGACAAAGATAAATAGAGAACAGAATTGACAGTAATTATAAATATAGCATCATAAACGTGAGATATGTGAAGGCGACATCTCTTATCGTGACCGGGTCAAAAATCTCACGAAATAAGCGTCAAACGAAAGACTGCAAAGAACGAAACTTGTCTAGTTTCAAGGGGGAAACCAGATAGCGCTATGGTTGGCCCACTAGATGGCGTTGCCATAGGATATCAACTGTTTTTTTTTTTTTAATAGGAAACCCCATATTTTATTACATATTCGTGTAGTACGTAAAGAAATATGAATGTTTTAGTTGGACCATTTTTTTCGCTTTGTGATAGATGGCGCTGTAATAGTCACAAACGTATAAGTACGTGATATCACGTAACATTCCGCCAGTACGGACGGTATTTGCTTCGTGATACATTACCCGTGTTAAAATGGACCGTTTACCAATTGCGGAAAAGATCAATATCGTGTTGATGTATGGCTATTGTGATCAAAATGCTCAACGGGCGTGTGCTATGTATGCTACTCGGTATCCTGGACGATATCATCCATGTGTCCGGACCGTTCGTCGGATAGTTACGTTATTTAAGGAAACAGGAAGTGTTCAGCCACATGTGAAACGTCAACCACGACCTGCAACAAATGATGATGCCCAAGTAGGTGTTTTAGCTGCGGTCGTGGCTAATCCGCATATCAATAGCAGACAAACTGCGCGAGAATCGGGAATCGCAAAAACGGCGGTGTTGAGAATGCTACATCAACACCGATTGCACCCGTGCCATATTTCTATGGATCAGGGATTGCATGGCGGCGACTTTAAACGTCGTGTACAGTTCTGCCACTGGGCATAAGAGAAATTACGGGACGATGACAGATTATTTTGCACGCGTTTTATTTAGCGACGAAGCGTCATTCACCAACAACGGTTACGTAAACCGGCATAATATGCATTTTTGGGCAACGGAAAATCCACGATGGTTGCGACAAGTGGAACATCAGCGACTTGGCGGGTTAATGTATGGTGCGGCATTATGGTAGGAAGGATAATTGGCCCCCATTTTATCGATGGCAATCTAAAGAATGCAATGTATGCTGATTTCCTACGTAATGTTCTACCGATGTTACTACAAGATGTTTCACTGCATTAGCGGTATTGTGGACCAAACAAAGAAAAAATTTCTAGTAAACATGGGCTCTCAAATGCATACCATAAGATTTATGAGCCCTTGTTCATCTTCGAAAATGCGAGGCACATCTTTTCTGTTGCAAACTCTTTGCCGTGCATGTTTTTCGAGGAGAAAATACGGACCAAAACAAGAAAAAAGTGTAGTAAAATGCATATCTTAATAACTATGAGCTTGTTCAGCAGAAGAAAACTGTACACAGAAGCGAAGATGAACAAGTGCTCATAGCAAGGCTGTAGTTCACAATCTTGGGGGTCATTGTACCTGAGGGGTAATATGAAATTTTCTGAGGGTTAAAAACAAAAGAGGTCAATTGTGTTACCGCCACGAAGCTAATTTGTTTTCAAAAGATCATTACTATTATTACTATTTCGTAAGACTGTGGTACTGATTACGTAAGTTAACAATAATAACCTGTGATATAATGTGGTAGACTTTGAGCTTGAGAAAGGAAAGAAAAAGAAAAGGGTTGCTGGAAATAAGTAGTACCAATTGTCACATGACTGAAAGATCCCAGTATTAATAAAGCTCTTACGAACACTAAATAATATTTATCATTCATCATTGTAAAGATGAAAGTGTTTTCACTCTAAAGCTCAATCAGGTGGTAATGATGACTTTTGTGGAGTGGATAACTAACATCGTCTTAGGGTACGTATTTTAAATCCCATGATTACATTTTTTGTTGTTTTGGTCATTATTACCACCTCTGAAACTTTGTCGGTGGAGTTCTGGTTCACCCTGTATAGTCCACTCCATGAATATTGCAGTTAATAGTTACTGAATTCTTTTTTAAGACCGTTAGCAATCAGTTAATCCAAGACACAGTGTCTGTAAATTTCTTTAAAGAGTATATAATTTTACTTTTTCTCATTAGTTCGTTGTTTTCTTTTGCAAAATGTAGTAAAGTGAAGTGAAATTATTTTATTTTCAATATGTTGCAATGTCTGCAGTTTTTTATTGCCACGTGGAAGTGAGGTAATCATATACACCATACTTCGCATTTAGTTTTCTTTGGAGTTGATTCATGTACGGTGCAGTGACTCTTTATTAACATTGTCAGTTGCATATTCCGGGGCCTCCGTTATAATTTTTATGCTAATTAATTAATATTTCCAAAGTTTTTCATGTTAGGCCACTAACAGTGGCGTCCCATCCGATTCAAACAATATAAAAGTTTCAATCCTCAAATTTTTGTACAGGTTAGAAATCTTATTCAGACTTTATTAAAAAGGGAGCAGCTAGAGTTTTTAAGAGTTGCCCTAGAAACCTATCCCACTGTGAATTGCGAACTAGAGATCAGAGTTAAACGTTATAGTTCAGCATTGCAAGCGAGCTATGTACAGTACCTGAGGAATTTTTCGAAACTCTTATCATCTGCCAGCATATATCAATGAATCAGAATATTGCAGGTGGTTTCGAAAATGGAGCTGATGAACAACTTTTTTTTCGTTTTCAAAGTGTTTGTTGGATGTATTTCCATGGAGATATATGTAAAACAGCAGTGTCAAATCATACAGATAAAGTTAGCATGACCTGCTTTTATAATGAGGGTGAACTTGCTGCGAAGTACGTATTCAGGTGGCGTCATACAGATACATGACCGTCCTACTCGGAACTGGATGAAAAAAAGAAAGAAACACAACAAACCGGAATAAAACAGAAAGCAGTTGTGGCGAACTACGAACTGAGACAAGGATACAAAAGACCGTTAGCAACGAGCTCTTCTCTGTCAACCAACATCTCGTGTAGACGACAAGGGGGAAAAAAAGGGAAAAGACACAAAGGGTTTAAAAACGAGCTGTCATCGGAGAAGCGTACCGTATTTGTCTGGCGGAGCATACATTAAAAATGGTTCTAAGACAATGCCGGTCTCGTGTGTGAATCAGCTAGAATGCTTTGTCCTTCAATGGCGCCCTTACCCCCCATACAGACAAGCTCTGGGGACTTCATGTGTTCCTCGTAACACGTAGTACTCGTTGCGTGAAATTTCGCAATTAATTTACCATACGAGTAACAACTAGCTGACACGTCTTTACAATATAAACAAAGCAGGTGGCTTACCATCCATCACCAGTCATGCTACGCAGTGCTGAGTATTGTCAAGGAACGTAATGCCTTGATGGAGATGATGGAACTGCCTGTCTGTGGTTCTCTTGACCACGTTGATCCATACGTTTAATATTCAGCCTTAGGGTCACAAGCCTATATTTCTTTTGTAAGATAATTTTCTCAGTATTTTCTTTCTCTCTCATTATACTATGGCTACAAATTCGAATATTGTGCCAGTACAAAATAACAAATAGGATGCCACGATATCCATTTGTCATTAACCCTTTCGGCCACTAATTTTTTTTCCTGAAAAAAAAAATCATAGCTTTGCTATCCAACTCTTCGAGTTAAATCATGTTTTCTCAGATGTATAAAATATTCCGAGGTGCCCCCCAAGGGGGGATACAACGCGTTCCCATATGAGGACATTGTGTTCAAGTGGGTGCAATATAAGTCGAAAAGTCAAAGTATTTTATTTGATTTTATTTCACCGAAATACATAAATTAAGCAAATGAAGCATTTGCATAACGACTGGAATTCACGGTATCCGGTGTTTTATGGTGCTATACGATAAGTTCGTTTGTTTGGATAAAAGCGCATGGGGCCTGAAGATGTCAAAATGAACTGCCGAAACTGGTTGCTTTCACAATAAAATAGAATATCTTAAAGTATACGGTTATTGGTGAAGTTTATCGACAGTGAAAAATTAAATTTATGTCGATCTAAGGTGGGCACACGGCCTTATAGATTTTTCGCCTACGTGATGGAATATGTTTCAGATTTCGAAACCGGCTATAAACCGTCGAAAGGCCGGCCGAAGTGGCCGTGCGGTTAAAGGCGCTGCAGTCTGGAACCGCGAGACCGCTACGGTCGCAGGTTCGAATCCTGCCTCGGGCATGGATGTTTGTGATGTCCTTAGGTTAGTTAGGTTTAACTAGTTCTAAGTTCTAGGGGACTAATGACCTCAGCAGATGAGTCCCATAGTGCTCAGAGCCATTTGAACCATTTGAAACCGTCGAAAATGGTTGTCGAAAATTCTGTTCGGTTTCCAAAGCAACAAACTGCATGTTGTCTTCGGGTGCGAAGCCCTCTAAATGCCCAATAGGCGTGGCTGTCGCCCTTTCATGTCCAGATGCAAAGCACGTGAACGGATATCAGACTTACCAATCTGGACATTCAAATCTACCTTTCAGCCTGTTACGATTATAATGGATACTTTTGTTATTAAGGTATAGGTTTGCTGCTCTGTGACAAATTTGTACGCAACAATAACATTCTTGTTGTCAATATATTCACGTTTGGATGGGACTGGTGTTTCGTGATTATCTCGGTGTCACTTACCATGCAGTGAGCGGACTTTGCGTCTAGGGTACCCAGCTTTCAATATACCGTATGATGTAAAACGTCTAACATTACTTAGCCTCTTGTTCAAAATTATCTCCAGGATCATCGGACAGATCGTCAAGTTCAGATAAATTAAGGAGCTCTATAACTTCTTCTTCTGTAAGTGGCCTTCGTCTTTCTTGGACTCGGGGCAATGTGAAATCACCGTAAGATGACTAAAATGACAGCTAAATAGTGTCCTAAATTTCTATTCTATTACTACCTTTCAATCGTAATGTCCTCATTTGGAGACATGTATAAAGTATAAATACGTCACTTAACTTTTCTTCTGAAAGACATCTTTAGATTTCACCTTCAAGAATGCACCTCTCTACGCTTCAAAGGGTGTAGCAGCACCGTACCATAAGAAACACACATATTCAACGGGCTTAATACCGACGTTTCGCTGGTGTTATAAACGGGTGCTCCAAGGTGATTCAGTTTGGGGAATACACTTGTCGGAGCTTTGTGTGAATGTAAATTCGTCCATTCTTTCTGCACGTGCCGTTTCATACAGCATCTTTTGTAGATTAAAGTTTCAGTTGATATAAAAATGATTACAATAGCATTTTACTATTCGCTTTTTCAGTTGCGATGTAACATAAATTGAACGGAATGGATAGTGTCATGACAAACAGGTTAGAAAATGAGGATCCGTAAGTGTAAAACGAAGGTAACAGATTGTAGCCGGATTAAAGCAGGCGACGCTGAAGTAGCTGGACTGCAAAATGAAACAGTAAAAGCAGTAGTTGAGATTTTGCTACTTGGGCAGAAAAATGACTGCTGATGGCCAAAGTAAAGGGGATATAAAACGCAGATTAGTCGTGGTCAGAATATGCTTCGAATATGAATTTCAATGACATATCAGCAGAACATCTTATAAAAATAGCTGGATACTCTTCAGTTTATGTCTTGTTAGGCCCACTGACGATAAACAGTTTTATGTGGCGTAGTGAGCAATGGCCTTTTGAGACATACCCGACTTCAAATGTTTGTGGCATGAAGCTTTCTTCTGACTGGTCATTCCGAAACGTGTTGAGATGAACCCGCATTCACTGACAGGTAGAATTCCAGTCGGTACCTTGTGGGAACATGTGATGACAGATCCGCCACATTCCGGCCCCTTTGGGTGAGGACCTTTTATGATCACTGTCCTTAGGCCGTGTTTGTAGACACGTTGGGCAGTCCACCAACAAATCGTGACACATCGTACACAGTTTGGACATTGTCATATCCAATAATGATAGCTCGTCTCTGCCGTCCTGTCACGTCTCCAGCCAGCACGTCTTATTGCCTTGATTCCATGCAACTATTTGGCTTATAAACACATTTCACTGGCATGATGTATGTCAGCGATGGAGGGTCCAATGACGGCCTGGTAAAAGACCGGCACACCACCTACAGTGTGTCTGAGCTACTAATGAACTCTAAGTTGTAACTTTTCTACTTGTTTCTTTTTGTTAACTGAACCTGAACGAAACTGTATTGCTATTCTTTACATTCGTATACGCTTGGATTGTAGCTGCACAATGCGAGTGATGTAGTTAGTTAAAAGCTATCTGAAACGGTATTACTCTATTTTTCATTAGCAAAGTAATTAGAAAATCAAACTATAAACTAAATAACCTGTTTTGTAAAAGTATTGTGCACTACAGTTAGCAGTGCTACCACAATACGTGACTTGCAGCTCCAATACACAAAGTTGACAGAATGAAAATGCTACATAAAATTAGTAATTGAATTTTGAAAGAATGAACCTCCAAAGTGTTTCTCTTAAAATGCACTGCGAATTTACCTACGTAGTCTGACTGATACACTTCTAGAGAACAAAATGAGGCACACACAAATGTAACACTGCACTGTGAACATGAAACTGTCTGCTTTTGATATGTAATGTCAACTAAACTTTGCCTAAACTGACTTGTTAACGAATTTTAAAAGCTAAATCTAAGTGTGAATGATCTAACTATTTTGACTGTAATGCTAAATTGGCCCTAACAAACTTCTTAAGGCTTACCGGTGGCAACGGAAACTGCTCGAAGTGATGAACATAAAATATACAGCGCAGCACCAAGTAAGCTAAAAGGAAAGGACAGCGTTGCTCAGTGCAACGCAAGGGCGTGAAACTACCCTAAAGAGATCATGTTTTAGTTTTAGCCACAGCAGCGACACACGTAATCGGAAAATAAAGTTCTTTTGTGAGGAGATGGTGCTGGAATTCGAACCTGTTAAATCGTTGATGGAAAAACTGTATTGCAAAAACAAACACATAGTCTGACTATAACAATCGTCATTACAAAAATTTATCTTTTGTAACAAAATTTACGTTGCCAAGTTTAATTTCTAAAATTGGGAAAGAAGCGGTAAAGCCTATGACTTCTGAGTGCAAGGCATGTGAATAAAAGGCTTTACTTGTTATCCTCTGACCAATGAAAGTAACTAACCCAAACCAATAAAGAGACATTGCACTAAAACCTTTTTCATTCACACAAGCAAGCAATGCAGCTACACGTTATCTCAAAACATCTTCTTCACTTGCCTAGTGAATCCGCTCAGTAGCACTGACAACATTCGACTCGCACACTAGCTGCTCTTAACATGAATACTGCAACGACAATGCTACTAGCAACTAAACATCGCAGTGCTTATACTCAGAACATCTGTGGAGTAAAAAATCGACTATCGAAAATTACTGTTTGAAAAAATTCAGACGATCCTTAATCCGACGATCGCAGCTGACGCCTTTTATTGTTCGCAAATTCATCCAGGCTGCCTGCGTCCTTGTGTTGACCCCGCGATCGCTAGAGACTACATCTTAGGTACCTAAATTTTGTTACTCTTGGTAGATCTTCTCTGTCAACGCTGCGGGTAACAACTTTTTGCGGATCTGTTGTCAAGTACTCGGACTGTCTGTCTGTCCGCCTGTCTGCCAAGACCCCTTTTTCTCAGTAACGGGTTGACGCGTCAAGCTGAAATTTATGTCACCTACTAAGGTCTATGGTCCCTTAGCGGTATAATAAACGTTACCTTCTAAGTCAATGCAGTCACAAAGTCGGCCGATGTGGCCGAGTGGTTCTAGGCGCTTTAGTCTGGAACCGCGCGACCGCTACGGTCGCTGGTTCGAGACCTGCCTCGGGCATGGATGTGTGATGTCCCTAGGTTAGTTAGGTTTAAGTAGTTCTAAGTTCTACGTAACTGATGACCTCAGATGTTAAGTCCCACAGTACTCAGAGCCATTAGAACTATTTGAGCAATCATAAGATACGGCCATCTATGTCACATATTTTGACAGTCGCAGACACACACACTAGAACATACAGTTACTTTTCGTTGAGCTAGTATGACGAAATTTTGCAAAAAGAAAGGTTTCACAATAAAAGTAGGGGGAAGAATCCTGAAATGTTAATTTGTAATTACCACACACGAAAAAAATTGTCACTTGTTATCCTGCTCCAGTCTTGAAATTAAAAACATTCTCGAATGTCTTTGAATCCCTGGGATCGACAACTCGCTAGTATCAGTGTCGGTAAAAGACAAAAGTCGTCGTGATTCTCGGTTACCGGAATGGATGAACTATTTACACTACTGGCCATTAAAATTGCTACACCAAGAAGAAATGCAGATGATAAACGGGTATTCAATGGACAAATATATTATACTAGAACTGACATGTGATTACATTTTCACGCAATTTGGGTGCATAGATCCTGAGAAATCAGTACCCAGACCAACCACTTCTGGCCGTAATAACGGCCATGATACGCGTGGGCATTGAGTGAAACAGAGCTTGGATGGCGTGTACAGGTACAGCTGCCCATGCAGCTTCAACACGATACCACAGTTCATCAAGAGTAGTGACTGGCGTATTGTGGCGAGCCAGTTGCTCGGCCACCATTGGTGAGAGATCTGGATAATGTGCTGGCCAGGGCAGCAGTCGAACATTTTCTGTATCCAGAAAGGCCCGTACAGAACCTGCAACGTGCATTATCCTGCTGAAATGTAGGGTTTCGCAGGGATCGAATGAAGGGTAGAGCCACGGGTCGTAACACATCTGAAATGTAACGTCCACTGTTCAAAGTGCCGCCAATGTAAACAAGAGGTGACCGAGACGTGTAACCAATGCCACCCCATACCACCACGCCGAGTGATACACCAGTATGGCGATGACGAATACACGCTTCCAATGTGCGTTCACCGCGATGTCGCCAAACACGGATGCGGCCATCATGATGCTGTAAACAGAACATGGATTCATCCGAAAAAAATGACGTTTTGCCATTCGTGCACCCAGGTTCGTCGTTGAGTACATCATCGCAGGCACTCCTGTTTGTGATGCAGCGTCAAGGGTAACCGCAGCCATGGTCTCCGAACTGATAATACCTGCTGCTGTAAACGTCGTCGATCTGTTCGTGCAGATGGTTGTTGTCTTGCAAATGTCCCCATCTGTTGACTCAGGGATCGAGACGTGGCTGCATGATCCGTTACAGCCATGCGGATAAGATGCCTGTCATCTCGACTGCTATTGATACGACGCCGTTGTGATCCATCACGGCGTTCCGTATTACCCTCCTGAACCCACCGATTCCATATTCTGCTAACACATTCTCGCTCCTGTTGTCTGCAGCTCAACCATGCCTAGACGGTCAATACCGTGATTTGACGCGCGAGCGCTACGGTCGCAGGTTCGAATCCTGCCTCGGGCATGGATGTGTGTGATGTCCATAGGTTAGTTAGGTTTAAGTAGTTCTAAGTTCTAGGGGACTGATGACCTCAGATGTTAAGTCCCATAGTGCTCAGAGCCATTTTTGAACCGCGATTTGGTCGCTTCTGCATTGTTACTTTGTGCCAGGAAGGGATCTCAACTAGGGAAGTGTCGAGGCGTCTCGGAGTGAACCAAAGCTATGTTGTTCGGACATAGAGAAGACACAGAGAGACAGGAACTGTCAATGACATACCTCGCTCAGGCCGCCCAAGGGCTACTACTGCAGTGGATGACCGCTACCTACGGACTATAACTCAGAGGAATCCTGACAGTAACGCCACAATGTTCAAAAAATGGCTCTGAGCAATATGGGACTTAACATCAGAGGTCAGCAGTCCCCTAGAACTTAGAACTAATTAAACCTAACTAACCGAAGGACATCACACATATCCACGCACGAGGCACGATTCGAACCTGCGACCGTAGCGGTCGCGCGATTCCAGACTGAAGCTCCTAGAACCGCTCGGCCACACCGGCCGGCGCCACCATGTTGAACAATGCTTTTCGTGCACCCACAGGACGTCGTGTTACCAGTCAAACCGTGCGCAATAGACTGCATGATGCGCAACTTCACTGCCGATGTCTATGGGGAGGTCCATTTTTGCAACCACGGCATCATGCAGCGCGGTACAGGTGCGCAACAACATGCCGAATTGACCGCTCAGGATTGGTATAAATTTCTCTTCACCAATGAGTGTCGTACATGCCTTCAACCAGCCAATCGTCGGAAACGTGTTTGGTGGGAAACCAGTCAGGCTGAACGCCTTAGACACACTGTCCAGCAAGTGCAGCAAGGTGGATGTTCACTGCTGTTTCGAGGTCGCATTATGTGGGGCCGACGTACGCCGCTGGTGGTCATGGAAGGCGCCTTAACCGCTCTACGATACGTGAATGCCATCCTCAGACCGATAGTCCAACCATATCGGCAGCGTAATGGCGAGGCACTCATCTTCATGGACGACAATTCGCGTCCCCATCGTGCAGATCTTGTGATTAGACTACCTTCAGGATAACGACATCGCTCGGCTAGAGTGGCCAGTATGTTCTCCAGACATTAACCTTCTCGAACATGCTTGTGATAGATTGAAAAGAGCTGTTTATGGACGACGTGACCCACCAACCACTCTGAGGGATCTACGCCGAATAGCCGTTGGGGAGTGGTACAATCTGGATCAACAGTGCCTTGTTGAACTTGTGGATACAGCCATGCATGAATGCAAGAGGACGTGCTACTGGGTATTAGAGGTACCGGTGTGTACAGCAGTCTGGGCCACGACCTCTAAAGGTCTCGCTGTATGGTGGTACAACATGAAACGTGTTTTTTTCATGAGCAATAAAAAGGACGGAAATGATGTTTATGTTGATCTCTATTCCAATTTTCTGGGCAGGTTCCGGAACTCTCAGAACCGAGGTGATGCAAAACTTTATTTATGTGTGTATATAAATATTTTAGTCACACGGTTTGGGCAGTGGAATAAATCTGTAACTGTTTCTTTGCACACTGTCAATGTCGCCTGTCCGACCTGATGCTTGAGCAGCATTCAACCAACAAGTGTTTTGTATCTCAACTGAGAAACTGAAATTTCAGAATACCCAGAAAATGAACCGTAGCTTCCACTTTTACCAAAAGTTGATCCTATGTGGCCGTTCAACTTTATAACACTACATACTGGTATTGAAAATTGTTGCAATGTGATTACCACTTCTAGTTACGACTTATTAATCATGTACTGGAATAGACCACGCTTTGGCATTTCGTGATGTTCATTGCTTCGCATTTCTCAAAATTTAGACCTAATTGATAGTCTTTACACCAGATTGATATTTTGGAGAGAATTAAATCTTTTCGAAATGCTTGCTTATCGTTATAGGAACTGCTATGAATTTTTAAATTCCCCCCGTGACTGTATACGTTAACATATACTTGGTCGACTCAACAGCTTGTACTGTCCGTTTTAACACTGGACATAGAATACATCGCCAATTTAATATCTGAGTATACAGGTACTGAATGTGAATTCGTCTCATATTTGCCATTTTACAGAAGAGTGATTACATAATTCAGTGCGAAATATCAGATATGATCCATAATTATCCAACGTCGTGATGACGACAATAGCGTGAGAAGCAAATTACACGGTTGGCGTCATCAATCTAACACTGGCAGCGCTCTCCTGAAGTTTCTCTTTTCATCGACAGGCTCTCCTGCGCTTTAAAGGATTTATTGCTCAGACGTCGGCGGAGATGGCATCGGTAGCAGTGGAATACTAATTTGAAATTCAAATCATTTAAAAACAAATGTCAGCCTTGAGAGTAGGAATACATTATTTCTTTGCGTTAAGAGAGCAAATATTGCATTCCGCTATAAAAAATTCTCTAAGAAGAATATTCTCCGCCGTATAAAATCCTGTCTTTCCTAACTCTTCTCCGTAGTGAGAGGAAAAATTCCGAGCACGTACGGGCAACAGCGGATTAAGGCAACTACGCCCAGAGACGTAAAGTTCACAGGCCAAGTGCTGCATGAGGCAGTGATAAGTTACAACAGATACCGTTCTCGGATCTGTCATACTAAATAAGTTAACTTGCGCTTGTCGGTATAGTAGACTGAATAATTTCTTACCTGTCCTTGCTTATTGATATTAATATCACGATTTTTTTTGATACATATTGGCTTTGTGTAACTGCAGTCAGAAAAATATTGAAACATTGAAAATTAAGACTAACTAATGAGCTAAAACATTATGACCACCGTCTACCGTGAGACTGAATGACCTCTGGTGCCGTCGCGTGCACTTGCCGCGCAAGGTAAGTGGATAAACGGTACAAAAGAATGGGGATCATCACACGGGGAGTCCCAGGAGAAACGGTCAATATTCAGGGATATGACAGGGACGATCACTCGAAGCATAATTGTCTAGTAAACACGAACTCTGAAATGCGCACCTTAAAAAGAATTAGCACTTCATCACCGATACTGTCAAACAAGTCTCTTCTATTACAAACATTTTGCTTCCCATATTTTGGCAGGAGTTTTGTAGAGTGAACAAAATAAGACAGAAATGTCCAGTAAACACGGGTTCTAAAAAGCACACCTTGACCCCATCACAGGCCAACCGCGACAGGTTATCAGAAAAGCAACTTGGACTTGTAGCCTGTTACTGCAACCTATGAGTGTCCTACTGGTTAGCAGAATTCTTACAATTACAGATTGCGCCTGTAGGTTGTGCTATCCTCGAATTTCTTTGTTAAACTTCGTGTTCGTATTGTCTCGTAGAATTAGTTCACACCTGCGGATAGGCAACCCAATTACCAGATTCACAGAACGAGCTGCCTTCGCGCCCTCCCGTACACATCACATCAACGACTTGTACCCACGAATTGACGTTTTCCGCGTCATAAACGAAGCCCGGATTGAGCACCGGTAGTCAACCGATATGTGTCTTTTTCCAATCTGTATGTCCTATCTCCAACTCTCCCAATCCCCATGGAAAATGAAACGGCGGGAAGTATGCTTCTCATATTTTTATTTCCAAAATATTAATTAAAATAACCATACATTAGTGATTTTGAAATAAAATTGATTGTTAAAAAGTGAAGAGCACTTGTTCACTGGAAGGGATGTGTTTCACAGTGGCGAATGTGAACAAGTGCTCATAGTACTCGTATTAAGGTATGCGACATTAGAGCCCAAGTTTACTGGATAATTTTTTCTTATTTTGGTAAATATTACCACCTACCAAAAAATGGCAATCGAAGAGCCTGCAGTAGAAGAGATTTGTTTCACAGTATTAAAGACGGAGAAGTGCTTTATCCCTTAAGGTATTAAAGTATTTACTAGACTTTTCTGCTTCGAAATAATGGTGGTCCATTGATCGTAACCGGGCCAAATATCTCACGAAATAAGCGTCAAACGAAGAAACTACGAAGAACGAAACTGGTCTAGCTTGAAGGGGTAAACCAGATGGCGCTATGGTTGGCCCGCTACATAGTGCTGCCATAGGTCAAACGGATATCAACTGCTTTTTTTTAAAAAATAGGAACCCCCATTTTTTATTATCTATTCGTACGTAAAGCAATATGAATGTTTTAGTTGGACCAATTTTTTCGCTTTGTGATAGATGGCGCTGTAATAGTCACAAACATATGGCCCAAAATTTTAGACGAACAATTGGTAACAGGTAGTCATTTTAAATTAAAATACAGAACGTAGGTACGTTTGAACATTTTATTTCGGTTGTTCCAATGTGATACATGTAACTTTGTGATCTTATCATTTCTGAGGACGCATGCTGTTACAGCGTGATTAGCTTTAAATACCACATTAATGCAATAAATGCTCAAAATGATGTTTGTCAACTTCAATGCATTTGGCAATACGTGTAACGACATTCCTTTCAACCGTGAGTAGTTCACCTTCCGTAATGTTCACACATGCATTGACAGTGCGCTAGCGCATGTTGTCAGGCGTTGTCGGTGGATCACGATAGCAGATATCCTTCAACATTCCCCACAGAAAGAAATGCGGGGACGTCAGATCCGTTGAACGTGCGGGCCATGGTATGGTGCTTCGACGACCAATCCACCTCTCATGAAATATGCTATTCAATACCGCTTCAACCGCACGCGAGATATGTGCTGGACATCCATCATGTTGGAAGTACTTCGCCCTTCTGTCATGCAGTGAAACATCTTGTAGTAACATCGTTAGAACATTACGTAGGAAATCAGCATACATTACACCTTTTAGATTGCCACGATAAAATAGGGTCAACTATCATTCCTCCCATAATGCCGCACCATACATTAACCCGCCAAGGTCGCTGATGTTCCACTTGTCGCAGCCATCGTGGATTTTCCGTTGCCCAATAGTGCACATTATCCCGGTTTACGTTACCGCTGTTGGTGAATGGCGCTTCGTCGCTTCGAAATATGGTACGGGTGCAATCGATGTTGATGTAGCATTCTCAACACCGACGTTTTTGAGATTCTCGATTCTCGCGCAATTTGTCTGATGTGCGGATTAGCCGCGACAACAGCGGAAACACCTACTTGGGCATCATCATTTGTTGCAGGTCGTGGTTGACGTTTCACATGTGGCTGAACATTTCCTGTTTCCTTAAATAACGTAACTATCCGGCGAACGGTCGCTGCACTTAGATGATGTCGTCCAGAATACCGAGCAGCATACATAGCACACGCCCGTTGGGCATTTTGATCACAATAGCCATACATTAACACGATATCGACCTTTTCCGCAATTGGTAAAGGGTCCATTTTAACACGAGTAATGTATCACGAAGCAAATACCGTCCGCACTGGCGTAATGTTACGTGATACCACGTACTTATAAGTTTGTGGCTACTACAGCGCCATCTATACAAAGCGAAAAAATCGGTGCAACCAACACATTCATATATCTTTACGTACTACAAAAATATGTAATAAAAAATGGGGGTTCCCATTTTTAAAAAAAGCAGCTGGTATCCGTTTTACCTATGGCAGCTCCATCCAGCGGGCCAACCATAGCGCCATCTGATTTCCCCCTTCAAGCTAGACGAGCTTCGTTCTTTGTAGTTTTTCCGTTTGATGCTGATTTCGTGGCCCGGTCACTATCAATGGACCACCCTGTTCTCTCGGATATGTCGCTTATGTTCGAGAATTTTTCCATTTACGATTCGTATCGTCTCTACAGGGGGTCCCAGGAGTAATGGTCAATATTCAGAGTTGGGTTGATCGGGAGGCGTGTCTTGAGGCCGAGGCGCCTAAGGTAGCTGTGACAGAGAAGCGGAGCTTCCGGGTTGGAATCCCGGGCCGGCACCGATATTTTACTCGCATCATTCATCAACTACAATGCCCTAATGCGACTGCCGCCGGAAAAAATTTCGCCGAACATTAATAAGCGATTTTGACAAAGAGTAGACTGTTATGCTCTAGCTCCTGTTCACAAGCTACTGGCCTGAGTATCTACATAAGTGGCTGAAAGGCGGTGAGACCACTAGCAGGCGACGAGGTGCTGCACGTCCATGCCTCATCATAAAATGCTGAAATTTGAGGTTTTCTTGCTCTGCAAAGTAGGAAATGCGGCGTTCTGTGGCATATGTGACGAATAGAGTACAATGCTGGTACAGGCACAAGTGTTTCGGCGCCAACGGTTCAGTGCACATTGTTGAACATGGGACACAGCAGCAGACGACCCCTCACGTCTTCCCATATTGACTCAACGACATCGTCGGTTACCACTGAAGTGGGCACTGAATCATTGAAGATGGACTTCAGATCAATGGAAACGTGACACCTGACTGGGCAACAGATAGATGGTCGCGTCAGGATTCGCCGTCATCCAGGCGATCGGTTACTCGAAACTTGCTTCGCGTCACAGACGCAGGCAGGTGGGTGCAATTTTATGCTGTAGGAGACTTTCATTTGGGCTTTCAGGCACAAGGACAGCTGTACTCCCATGACAGCTGTGGACCAAGTGAACATTATTGCGGACCACCTGCGGTCCCTCAATGACTGCTATTTTCCCAATCGAAGCAGTCACGATAACTGTCTCTGTCAAAGTGTGGTACAGTTGTTTAGGGAGGACGACAGACAAGTGACGTTGATGTGTGGGCCATCGAATTCGCCCACAAATTACCAGCCCACCATTTACAATAACCACGTGACCTGTAAGTAGCCATAGGGTGTCACATTCCTCCGAAAACCTACGAGGGACCTGTCGAATTCATGCCACTTAGATTAGCCGCTGTATTTCATTCGGAAGTTCGACCAAAACACTATTAAGCAGGAGGTCACAATGTTTTTGCTCACCGATACATTTACTTACAACTCCAAGAGATTGGCACAGGAGACCATGTCGAGGAAGTCTTCATACATCAAATGACTGAGAAGACTGACAGCCAAGCATAGAAAAATCGGAAACGTAATAATGTGGTTTGCTAATACACACGAGAAAAGAGAACTTACGTAAGTTGTTTTCCTCTTATTGAAAGGCCATATCCATCAGATCCTATGGGTTAGGTTGGGTTGTTTGGGGGAGGAGACCAGACGGCGAGGTCATTGGTCTCATCGGATTAGGGAAGGACGGGGAAGGACATCGGCGTGCCCTTTCAAAGGAACCATCACGGTATTTGCCTGCAGCGATTTAGGGAAATCATGGATAACATAAATCAGGATGGCGGCACGCGGGATTGAACCTTCGTCCTCCCGAATGCGAGTGGAGTGTGCTAGCCACTGCGCTACCTCGCTCGGTTCAGATCCTACATGAAACTCAAAATTATTGTTTCAGACTTGCAGAAAATAACTGGTACTTCAAAATGAGTATCGGGGTTTGAAAACTTTGTAACATTTATTACATTCAACTAAGAATTATATATAATACATTAGACAAAAGTGCAACTCAAACAGTTTTGTTTATGTACTTGTGCGCATGCGCTATTTCCTGTTATCTTCCGTTTGGAAAGCGCTAGTAGCAGAAAATGTCGACTAGTGAGCAGAGAGCTTTTCCTGACTTAAAGTTTGCAAGAACCGGCTACGTTGTTGCTGTGCAAAGTGACTTCCTTATTAAGTTCCATTGTGATATTGACATCCGTAGATGGTATCATCACTTTTAAGACACCGGCTGTCTTTGCAAAACGGAAGAGTACCGGATTCATTGTTGTATGTCTGTTAGTTATCGTGCAGTGCTGTGTTGAGTATAAAGTTGTGTCGCACAGTTTGCGAATTTGGAGATGGCAGAGTTAGAGGAGCAATGCGTCTGCATTACATTTTGCGTAAAACTCAAGGAAACCTTTACAGAGACACACTATATGATGCAGAGAGCCTAGGTGATGAATACTTAAGCCGAACTCGATATTACGAATGGTTCACACGATTTAAAAGTTAAATATGACTCTCGTTCAGGACGCCCTTCAAAGTCTAGCAACGACGTTCATGTCAGGAAAGTCAACGAAATTGTGCGTGTCAATCGAAGACTGACTGTCCGAGAGATTGCAGAAGAAAATAATATTTCAGTTGGATCATGTCATGAGATCATTACAGAGCATCTTGGAATGCAACGTGTTGCCGCCAAGTTCGTCCCACGGCTCAGGAGTCAAGACCAGAAACACCTTCGCCTCGCAGTCTATGAAGAGGTTTTGCATCACGCAAGTGAAAACGAGATGGTCCTTAAGAGAAGCGCAACTGGTGGTGAGATGTGGATCTACGGTTATGATGTTAAGACAAAGGTTCAATCTTCACAATGGCTTGAGAAAGGTTCTCCAAGACCAAGAAAAGTTCGTTAGGTCAGGTCAAATGTCACAGTGATACTGACAGTTTTCTTTGACTTTGAAGGATTAGTTCATCATGATTTCGTGCCACAGGAATGAGCTGTTAATTTATAGTACTATCGTTACATGTTGCAACACGTGCGAGAAAATGTGGGAAGGAAACGGGCTGAAACGTGGCGAGATAACTCATGTCTGCATCACGATAACGCATCCGCACTTTCATCCCTGTTGGTGTGTGACTATTGCACAAGAAAGGAAATCACTATGCTGCCTCATCCTTCGTACTCTCCAGACCTGGCTCCTGTGGACGTTTTTTTATTTCCAGAGTTGAAAACCCCGTTCAAAAGACGATGATTTGTAACGACAGACGACATAAAATAAAATTCCCGGACGGTGCTTCACGCGATCCAACAACAGGCGTACAAAGACTGCTTCCGGAAGTGGAAACGGCGTTTGGAGCGGTGTATCAAATGTGCAGGAGAGTATTTCGAATGAAACCATGCACTTAATTAAAAAGTAAATGTAGACAACATTTTTGGACAAAGTTCCGGAATTTGTTCAACAGGTCTCGTATGAGCCTCCGCTACCAGCTGATCTACCCAACTTAAGAAACAGGACTGAAGATGTCATTGCAAACAATTACTGCAGATACACTGATAAAGTTTTAGGATGAACTCGCCAATCGACTTGATGTGTGCCATGTGACAAAAGGTGCTCAAAGTGTAAGAAAAACTGGGTTGTTCTTTCGTTTGATGTATTATTTATAATTGTAAATTGAATGTGATTAATTGTACTAAGCACCACGTATAAGCTGAACAACTACAGCAATAGCTGTATCCCGGTTATCAAGAGTGGGTAATATCGAGGCCTCGCCGATTTTTGAAAAAAAAACTGAAGTTATTATCTAGACACTGTTTCGCCCGCCCTGTGTGACGGACTTCAGGGGTAAAGCTCTTGCTGACAGTAACGCTTCGTAGTCATCAGCAGGAAATGCGCTCACCACTGAATTCACACTCGACGTAGTTCAAAGCTCAAACGCATTTTCCCTTATGACTGTGGTGGCTCATACGCGGTGCTTTTATATGCTATACACGCTGCTCTCTTTCGGCACGGATCAGTAGCTGTCAATGCTTTATCACACGGCGCAGCTGAAACCACTGTAATTAAACCTTTTGTGTGATGTTGCGGTGCTCGCTGCGTGCGATCGCCGTTTGCTTCCACAGTGCGGGCACCCCCGGGGCGCAGAATAGGCGAATAGCAGCGATTGCGTTTTTAACTGTCGTTGCACACTTTGGGTAAGCTTTTCACGCAGGTGCTTTGTTTTATATTGGCAGAATCAATAGCCTCCATTAAAAAACAGAAAAATACCAGAATTACGAGCACAGTTTAGATTTGCTGCTCGTATATTCACGATTATCTAAACAAAAATTTACCTTAAATTTCGGTTGGACTTGCTTTTTATGATACAATTTTTTTGTCGTGTCGTAGTGATTTTTATGAAAGCTATACCTCGTCAGATGAGTCTGTGAATAAATTTGATGGAGGCACAACAAGCAATATCAGTGAAATATACACATTTTCAACGCTGCTTCGTGGACTTGTATGTCAATCATACTCAGGAGGTGGTGTTCAGAAAGCTTGTAATAGATGCCGTGTACCGTGATATTGACAAACAGACATTCTGCTACCCAAGAGGCGCAAATAAAAATCACGACGCAATGTCGGATATTCAAGAGCTGGTTTAGTTCTCTTGCTACCAGTTGAAAAAGACGAATGGAGGTGAATAGCCAAACAGACGACTACGCGGTAGACGTCCACGGCCCACTGTGGTACTCCCGGTCTACCAGAATGGACAAAAATACAGGCGGTCAGTAATTTACCTTCAAAACATACGACTTTAATAACTTTCAAACTGCTTTAAATATTAATAAATGGTCAACATGTGACAAGATAACTCTTAAAATTTTTCTTACCTTCCAGATGACGCGATTTTCACTTGAAACTGAACTTGAAAACGTGGTAAAATGTGGATGCCACAGGAGGAAGCTCAGTGTGAGGTCTGATTCATATAGACGTCAGACACCCACGTGCAACGAAACTTTCGAACACGCTATGGAAGGCAACCACCATCGCAACAAACTATTCAGGCTTAGCATTCGTCATTTATGCAAACATGTAGTGTTCTCCATAACAAGGAGGCGGGTCGCCCATCTGTTTCAAACGCCATTGTGGTCGAGGTGAGGCAGCATTTGCAAGTAACCCGACAAAATCGGTGCGTACAACCAGAGAGTTGGAAATGAGACGACCAACAATGCACACTGCCTTGCATAAGAGGCTACGGCTGTGTCCCAGCAATGTCCAGAAGTTTCCAGAATGAGATTTTCACTCTGCAGCAGAGTGTGCGCTGATATGAAAGTTCCTGGCAGATTAAAACTGTGTGTCGGAGAGTAGGAGACGAGGTACTGGCGGAAGTAAAGCTGTGAGGACGGGGCGTGAGTCGTGCTTGGTAGGGCACTTGCCCGCGAAAGGCAAAGGTCCCGCGTTCGAGTCTCGGTCCGGCACATTGTTTTAAACTGCCAGGAAGTTCAAGATCCAGCTACTTCAGGCATTAAAGCCTATGGACAAACCTCAGAGCGCACTGTTTGCAGTAGATATACTAGGCCGATTGACGCTACAGTGACTTTTTGGAAGACAAGTGTCTCTCCAACGAGGCAATCTTTCATGTATGCGGCAAACTGAATCTTCATGGCTGCGTATATGGGATTCACAGAATCCTTTTGTTACGCGCGAAATGGAAAGAGATAGTGCCAAGGCTAACGTTTGGTGCGGACTGATGTACAGTTGAATCATTGGCCCATTCTTTTTCATCGAGTCTGCCGTCAACGGTGGTGTTATCTTGACATGTTACAAGAGTTTGCTGTGCCACAATTGAAAAACCGGCAACCTGATGCCACATTCCAGCAGCTCGAACCAAGGTTAGAGACCTACAGAACTCGAAGACAGGCTTTCGAAATGTATTTGAACATGTCACAGTGGAGATCTTGTATTGTACTTGGGGAGAAATGGAATTCTGTCTTGAACTTACCCGTCCCAGTAAAGGTGCGCATATTGATGCGTATGAATGACGAAACGAAACTGTGTGAGTTATCTTATCACATACTGAAAACCATTTGTTGATATCTAATATGATGTCAAAGTTATTAAAGTCTTAAGCTGTAAAGATAATTTATGCACACCCTGCATATGGTGACGTTGTCAGGAGAAGAACACGATGAACTGTTTCTGAGCATATCGTTTACTGAAAAATTTTGTCACCTTTGCTCGCACATCAGACACCCGTCCTCATTCCATACCTGCAATACTAGTCGGATATGCCAAGCATCTCGTCAGTACCACTATTTACTCTACTAACTGCGTCTTGTTCAGAACCACTCTTCATATCTATTATTGTTGGCGTAGCTTCCCTTCTCTATTCTTAGCAGCTGTTTTCTCTCTCTCCAAACAACAAGTATGTGTGTCACACTATAAACTAACTGTGTTTTTCTCATTTCTTTCTATTTCTGTTTTCCTCTTTCCACCTCATTTTGCTGTTCTTACAGTATTATTTCCTGCTCTTCCTCTGACAAGGCAAATTCTTCTCGACACTGATTCCTACTGTGCTGTGGCTAGAAATATTTCTTTGAATGTCATTACTCACTTTCAACAGTAACATAATGAAGAAACTGCTTAATACAGTCACAAACAACTATATATGCAGGGCGTCCGCAGTTACCGAAGGTTGTGATGAATGGAAACACCGCTAACAGCTGGTAAAATTTGGCTTTAACTGACAATACTACCGTTTTCGCGGCTTACAAATGCCTCCTAGGTACAGCCTACATATTTAAAAATTGAAATGTAATTACAAACTGTATTGGAAATTTATGCTATAATATGGACATTATTTGAAGATTTCTGTTCACAATGTTATTGCATCAGTCCATCATAGCTGAAACCAGCTCTGGTTTCCAAGCCCAACAAGCCTGAAAGTTTGCGACAAAGCATTGGATGTAGACGACAGCTGTTATGGCGGGGCCCCCAAAATTTGTGACCGCTGCTGTCGCCGTCTCAGCGCTATGCATGGGCCACACCCCACGCACCAACCTATCGGTGATCACGGACGCGGTATTTAGCTAGCAGCTCAATGGAGCTAACCTCTCCTAGTCTAACCAATGGATCCTCGAAATTATAACCCCTCCACAATCCAGGCAAGAGTTGTAGGACGCACCACCGGCTTCTTCCGTTTCCATGACTTCTACCTCACCATTTACGCTCTTTGCAGCTTACTAACACAATAAAATAATTTGGACTAACCTTCGACCGGCTACTAGTGTAGAAACCTCACTTACTAACTTTCCAACAGAAAGCCCACAATAGACTAAAAATAACTGACTGAAAATGGGGACTACACCCCTCCACTAACCTTTGGTACGCCAATGTTGCCTGGATATCTGCTCCATTCAAGTTTCGTAAGTCCCTCCAGACCCTCGAACACCATGCCTCGCTTTCCTCATCGACTTACCTTCTCCCACAAGGACCCTTTATCAACTCATAACATTCCCGCCTCTCCTCACTCACATAGATCACCTCCAGATAACCTACACCACCCACAAACTCGACTCCAACAATTCTGTTGTGTCCCCTCTTCTCTCCAATCCTAGGGCGCTGCGGCTCCTCCACCTATGCATACCACCAACGCTTCACCTGCTGACCTTCCACATCCTCTCCCAAAGCAATTTCAGCCATCTGTCTAGCCCAGATCCTGATCTCCCTCCTGAAATATACCCCTCCTACAAACTCTGGATCTGCCCCATCCTCTCCACCCCAGCTCCGCCAGGGGCTCCTCTCCACCCCTCTCCCCCTTCCACACCACCTCCACTTTCCCCTTCCCAGTCGCTCCCCACTCCCTTTTCCTTTAAAAGTCACAGATCCCAAGCCAGCCACGCCTCTCTCCCTGTCCCCCAACAGTGATCCCTGTCTCATTGTCATTACCACCTCTTACTAGCCCTCAGCTCCCATCCCAACCAGTGTCCTCTCACCCTCTGTAACTAATTTTCCTTTCGTCTGCCATCCCAGGGCAGATCCTTTCGAGTTTTAGTGAAAGTGTGGAGCGCTTCGTTTTAGTGGTCATGTATTTCTTCTGTGTTATTCCGTGTTGTTCCAGTGTTTTCTCGTGTGTTTTAGTGTTCTTCGTGTATTTTTAAACTGTTCTGTCTGACCATATTTATATCACAGCTTTTAAACTGTTTGGCCAGCCTTACTACGTTAGTCTTTGATAAAACTCACACTTCACCACAATTTTAAAATCATTCTCATAGTGACCTCATGTTTACATATTAGCGCCTAAGTGTGTATAATCCCTGGCTGAAGCGTGGGTTGAGTGTACTACTGCCAGTCCCCCCCTCCCCCTCTCTCCCACGCACATGGGATGAGGGGTGATGCAATCACAATAAAAAATAGAAAAGTCGCCTTCCGACAGTTCTCTCGTATTGTTCGTTGTCCTCATCAGTTTAGGTTCCTGATATTGCCGTGTCTAGGTTTCAATTTGGTTCACTCGCGGAACTTGCCATTCTGTCGTCTTATCTTCGTAGTCCGTCCATCTCTGTTGTTGTCTTTGTGTGGTGTTCGGCGACTCACTGTCGACGCCCTATGCCGGTAGGCCAGTGTCTCCTGTTTGTGTCCGATTCCGGTTACCATACAAACCTTCTTAGTAAAGGTACTGCCATTCAGAGAATATTATCAGTATTCAAAAAAAGAAAGAAAAATCTAGACGAACCAAGGTTGCTTGGAATGGTGGTCTACGTAATATCCTTTACTAAATTTGTCTGGTAGATCGTACCAATATACTGGCCATTCATTGCATGTGCAAACGTCTACAAGAAGCAGGAACAATGCTGAAGGCTAAAACCGATTTCGAAGGTACATCTCGAACGCAGTTAACGCTGGATATAGTGCTTGACCTCAGGTACAAAACAGAATAAACCAACCACGGCGCTTTCTTAACATCTCAAACCAGAAACGGAGGATGCAGCTTCCAAGAGCAGGCCCTGCTTCACCGGCCACCAGGAAAAACTGACTGCTCAGGTAAATAACACCTATCGCTGGACGCTGTGTCACAATGTACACGTGACTAAGAGCGCTGGTTCGCTCCCTTCCAGCGCAGTTAAAAGTACAAGCAATCAATGTTCGCTAAAATGTTATGATGCATTAAATCCGAGTGATTATTCAAAGTGTTCTGTACAGGATTTCAAGCTGTTGACCTATGTATTTTTGGTGCTATCATTGCATACAATGAATACATTGCATACATAGGTCCTTCAGAAAAAGGTTCCAGGAACACGTTAATTTAAAAAATTTTAAATGTGCATTAAGCTCGTACCTGCGGGAAGAGGGGCATAGTATGACAAGTCTGGCTGGAAATCACGAAATCTTCCATAGAAAAGACAAAGGTCAGGTTTTAGAATGTAATGGAGGAAACGGAAACTTTTAGGTAGAAAAAATACAGTGTACAGAACAAGTTGAATAGTAACTTCGATTTAAGGCATCATAATACAGGGTGTCCCAAAAAGAATGACCCGATTTTAAATAGAATTATTTATTAGGAAGAAGGGCTTAACACCAACAAAAATGGTTCAAATGGCTCTGAGCACTATGTGACTTAACTTCTGAGGTCATCAGTGTCCTAGAACTTAGAACTATTTAAACCTAACTAACCTAAGGACATCACACACATCCATGCCCGAGGCAGGATTCGAACCTGCGACCGTTGCGGTCACGCGGTTCCAGACTGAAGCGCCTAGAACCGCTCGGCCACTAACACCAACAAATTGCATACTAAATTACTCAGAAAAGAAAGAAATTTATAGAAATCCATCATGAGTGTTGAATACGTCCTCCATTGATTACAAGGACGACATCAAGCCGATAGCCGAATTCATCCCAGACTGAGCGTAAGGTGTCTTCTGTCACTGAAGCTACAGCAGCTGATATTCTGGTTCTACACTCCTGGAAATGGAAAAAAGAACACATTGACACCGGTGTGTCAGACCCACCATACTTGCTCCGGACACTGCGAGAGGGCTGTACAAGCAATGATCACACGCACGGCACAGCGGACACACCAGGAACCGCGGTGTTGGCCGTCGAATGGCGCTAGCTGCGCAGCATTTGTGCACCGCCGCCGTCAGTGTCAGCCAGTTTGCCGTGGCATACGGAGCTCCATCGCAGTCTTTAACACTGGTAGCATGCCGCGACAGCGTGGACGTGAACCGTATGTGCAGTTGACGGACTTTGAGCGAGGGCGTATAGTGGGCATGCGGGAGGCCAGGTGGACGTACCGCCGAATTGCTCAACACGTGGGGCGTGAGGTCTCCACAGTACATCGATGTTGTCGCCAGTGGTCGGCGGAAGGTGCACGTGCCCGTCGACCTGGGACCGGACTGCAGCGACGCACGGATGCACGCCAAGACCGTAGGATCCTACGCAGTGCCGTAGGGGACCGCACCGCCACTTCCCAGCAAATTAGGGACACTGTTGCTCCTGGGGTATCGGCGAGGACCATTCGCAACCGTCTCCATGAAGCTGGGCTACGGTTCCGCACACCGTTAGGCCGTCTTCCGCTCACGCCCCAACATCATGCAGCCCGCCTCCAGTGGTGTCGCGACAGGCGTGAATGGAGGGACGAATGGAGACGTGTCGTCTTCAGCGATGAGAGTCGCTTCTGCCTTGGTGCCAATGATGGTCGTATGCGTGTTTGGCGCCGTGCAGGTGAGCGCCACAATCAGGACTGCATACGACCGAGGCACACAGGGCCAACACCCGGCATCATGGTGTGGAGGGCGATCTCCTACACTGGCCGTACACCACTGGTGATCGTCGAGGGGACACTGAATAGTTCACGGTACATCCAAACCGTCATCGAACCCATCGTTCTACCATTCCTAGACCGGCAAGGGAACTTGCTGTTCCAACAGGACAATGCACGTCCGCATGTATCCCGTGCCACCCAACGTGCTCTAGAAGGTGTAAGTCAACTACCCTGGCCAGCAAGATCTCCGGATCTGTCCCCCATTGAGCATGTTTGGGACTGGATGAAGCGTCGTCTCACGCGGTCTGCACGTCCAGCACGAACGCTGGTCCAACTGAAGCGCCAGGTGGAAATGGCATGGCAAGCCGTTCCACAGGACTACATCCAGCATCTCTACGAACGTCTCCATGGGAGAATAGCAGCCTGCATTGCTGCGAAAGGTGGATATACACTGTACTAGTGCCGACATTGTGCATGCTCTGTTGCCTGTGTCTATGTGCCTGTGGTTCTGTCAGTGTGATCATGTGATGTATCTGACCCCAGGAATGTGTCAATAAAGTTTCCCCTTCCTGGGACAATGAATTCACGGTGTTCTTATTTCAATTTCCAGGAGTGTAGTTCATCAATGTCACGAGGTAAGGGAGAAACGTAAACACATTGTTTAATATATCTCCACAGGAAGATATCAAATGGTGTTATGTCAGGGGACCTAGGAGTCCACTCGCTTCACTTTGTCAATATCTCAAAGAGCTTGTACCAGTTGTAATCGGTATGGTTTGAGGGCTGCGCGACGCCATAACACACGCAGTAACGTAAGCTCTCGACTAGCACAACTCGTAAACTTGCGGGGGCTCCGCTGAAATGCTCGTCGGCTTTGATCCAGTGTTTGTTCCGGAATGCGTGGCCGGCCAGGACTTTCGCCTTTACAGAGGCACCCTGTTTATTCACACTGTTTATACCACCGTCGAAAGTTCTTTGGTGATGGTGGTTTAGCACGGAATCGAATATGAAACGCCCGCTGAAGTGCGACCACTGATTTGGTACGACTAAATTCAATAACACAATACGCCTTCTGTTGTGCGGACACCATATTGCGCGAGACGCTGCACGCTCCAGGTCAGCGCTCGTAGTGACATCTAGCGGATTTTTTCTGAAACTCTAGACAATGCCGATTATATCTAGTGCTGTTTCAATTACCTAGTGACATTTGTCTCAATATTATTACAAGTTAAAATCGGGTCATTCTTTTTGGGACAGCCTGTATTTTGGTAGACTTTGATTGCTTGTACGGTTAGCTGTATTGTAAGGGAACGACCCAGCACTGTCAGTCACGTGTACATTGCAACACAGCGTTCACGTGACAGTTATTATTTACCTGGGCTGTCAGTGTTTCCTGGCGGACAGTTGAAGACAAGTCCTACTCGTACTAACTGCACCTTCCGTTTCTGGTGTGAGATGGTAGGGAAGCGGCCTACCTGGTTCATTCTACTTTGTACCTACGGTCTAGCACTATTTCCACCGTTAACTACACTTGAGCTTTATCTTCTAAATCTATTTAGCCATCACCACTGTGTCTTTTTCTTATACACACTTGCACATGCAATGAATGGCCAGTATATCGGTACGATTTACTCGGCAACATTAGTAGAGCATATCACGTGGACCACCTCCCAAAGTAGCCTTCGTTTGTCTGCTTTATAAATACTGAAAATGCCCTCTGAACGGCAGAACCTTGACTGAGAAGGTTGGGTTCACCTACGATAGATCAATGTAATAATTTTTGTGAGTACAAGTTTTGAAATAATCTTCATATAATTTGGCAAATGCCTAATTATTTCTAATAATTTCTCAAGTTTCTAATCATGTTCTACTTTTTAAATATATAGGTTGCATCTGGAGGTACGGCTGTAATCCGTGAAACCGGTAGTTAAAACTAAGTTTTACCAGCTGTCAGCAGTGTTTTCATTCATCATGGCTTAATTCAGTACTAATAAGGGTGACATATATTCTATCTATTCATTATCACACATGAATATCACATAAGCATCATCATCATCACCATCATCATTATTATTAAAGCTTTGATTATGACCCTATAAGGGTCCTCTCATTAGTTACACGATCTACCCACCCAATCTTCAGCATTTTTCTGTAGACCACATTCCTAAAGCTTCTGGTCTTTTTTTTTTTTGTTTGTTTGTTTTCTCTGTAAAACTCTCCGTTCATGTTTCATATCCGTACAACGCCACATTCAAGGCAAATACCTTCAGAAAAGTCTTGCCAATACTTAAATTGATTTTAGATGTTAACAAATTCCCCTTTTTTCAGAAACGCTTTTCGTGCTCCAAATGTTTCTCTCAGACTTTTAGGTCTCATTTTATAATCTAATTCAATCAGCATCGCCTGATTTAATTCGACCACATTTCTACCACTCTTTTACTTTTGCTGATGCTCATTTTATATTATCTTTCCAAGACATTGTCCATTGCGTTCAGCTGCTCTGCGCAGTGATACCCAAATGATAGTTCTTGTCTGGTGACATGGTGAGATTAGGGGGACGAACGGGATCCGCAAGAGACTTTGTCTTAAGCTGTGGTGAATGGCACTGTCGTCTGGTCGCTGAGACTGACGCAGGGGGGGGGGGGGGGGGGATGGGATTGTACGAAGAGACGAGTTAAGCTCGGGGCTGTCGGTTGGGGGTCTAGCTGCTGGGGGCGAAACGCCGACGGGGTACTGCGGAGTTGTCACACCTCTGACAGGCTCAGAGACTGGGATGTGTTGTTAACCCTGTCCTGCAACGTTTTCACTGAAGTAGACATCTGTTAGTTGTCACTCTCATGTCGTTTCCAATCAATCACGGGGCTGCAAACGCATGCAGGGCACAAAAGCAGTAGAGTGTGCACATTGCAGTGGACTGTATGCATTTGCAGCCTCAGGACCGATTGAGAACGCCAAAGACGCGACCATTAACAGTTGTCCACTGTAGTGGACGCTATGAGCAACAGGTTTAATACTGGCGGCTCACTACAAAAGCTACATTCATGACTAGTTAATTCCTCACATTACCGGCAATTTGCCCGCAAATGTTGCATGTTATAAAACGATTCTACTGAACTCTCCGCTCTTTTCGTATAACCGATATGCAATACGACCAGCTGACATGTTCCAGTTCAACTGCTTCATATGAACACTCATTCGTAAATAATAACCTAAAATTCTGCGTAATAAAAGTTAGTTCTGATAAAACGTAGCAGACGTTCTCCGCAACTAAATAAAGTGACTTGAAATTATTTATCCCTTTCCATATCGATCTTTTTACTTGCACTTTCTTTAACGGCTTTCATCGTGTGGTTCAAGTGTTCATATTTGGTTTTCCATTCAGAAATTATCCCCTGCTTCAATGACATACACTGAATGTCAGAATCACCCCTTATTCGCAGTGACGCCTAACAGATGTTTTGGAGGACAGCGTCCATCAACTAAACTTGCAATCCTTGAAATGACAGCGTTCCTCATCGTAATTTTAACTTCTCGTTTTAGAGAGCTTTATGAAGTACTTGAAGTATTTCGGTCGAAGAACGAGGTCCAAATATCTCGATTCTGATGACTAGTTTTACATAAAATACGATGCTTTAATTACTATGAATTAATCAAAGCATCAACAGAGACACAGTGATAACTTCTGTAATACTTCGTCCATGCAAAATCCAGCTTCAGTTTCGTAATACTCTGATGAAGAGAGTTGTTTGATATACAGCACAATACGTTGTGTTTCATTTTTATTTTTGCGTTTTTTCAGTGTTTTTACTTTGTATGTTTTTAGCCTATCCACACAAACCGCTTTCAGGTCAGTCCAATTAATCTATACTACTACATAAATATGAGACTGTTTAACATTGTTACCAAAAAGTCGAAAAGTTCTTGATACATTCCCTTCAAATTTTTACACAATGTTCTAATAAACATTAGGATGAACACAGGATACAGTTTTTACTGTATACAGGGTGAATCACTAACTATTGCCACCAAGAATAACTCCGAAAGCTGAAAAGTTTGTCCCTTGCATGAGACAAGGGGGCCTAAAATATGACGTTGTTTTTTTGTTGCTAGGTGTGGTCGCTTCAGAGATATGAAGGTCAACTTTGTTTTTTTAAATGACGTACTACAGTTTGGTACTTACTTTCTGATAGCGGCCATTAAGATGAATCCAATGATTTGTAACATTAAGGTCTTTGAAGGTCAACGAAGGTCAGAAAGGTGGCATGAATGTCCATTTACAGAAGGTGTTCGAAGTGATGACCATTGGTATCAATGCAGTGCTGCAATCTTCTTATCATAGATTGAGTGGTATTCCTTATCACATCGGCACTTATCGAAGCACATGCTCTGGCAATTCTCTCTCGTACATCGTTCAAATAGTAAATATTCACCGGATACGGCGTTCCATTTAATGTGTCATTGCCATGTAAACACCATTCGACAGTTTCGCCATTGATGAGGAAACTTTGACACGTTCACTGTTTTGAACGACCATGAAACACTAGGGGAGCACTCTCCGCAGAAGGATGTTCATATGCACCAAATGAGTGAGCGCTGATGGTAAATGACACATTCGTGTCCCGTTTGTGCTCAATGTTCTAACAACTGCTCGAAACAACAGAAATTCAACGGAAGAGCGGGTAATTCCTCCTCCGTCTTCAAGGCTTTAGCTTCATGTGCAGTTCAGTTTCAGATTGGCATTATTCTGTTCCTGTTCAAAAGAGGACAAAGTTTTTCTACGATATTTTTATCGAAATTTCTAATGAAAAATACCCAGTTGAACGCATCCATTTTCTTACTATGAGCAATTACAGAAAAAAAACAGTTGCGTTTCTGATAAAGCCATGAAGGACATTCGAAACGAGCAAAGGACAGTGAGGCGACGTACGTCCACCTCAGATGACAACATATTCCTTCGCGATGTGTTGATTCAAGTCGATCGCCGCATGGATATGGGGCATAACATGCAGAAACTCAGCATCTCTATATTAGTTGTGCCGCAGATATCGTGGGCACAACACCGGCCTCTGAATGCTTCTTCTTACAAGATGAAAATGTAACACCTCTGACGAGAATAAAGCCGAGTAAATAGCACTGTGTCTCCAGCGGTTAAATCGAAATCAGTGTTGTGTGTACCACTCCTGCATCGTTCAAGCACAGATAACGAAACGTGGGTGCACCATGTGACTCCTGAGGATGCTAAGAATGCGGTATTCGTGAAGAAACATATGGTAACAGTCCAGAATGAGATTTTCACTCTGCAGCGGAGTGTGCGCTGATATGAAACTTCCTGACAGATTAAAACTGTGTGCACGACCGAGACTCGAACTCTGGACCTTTCCCTTTCGGGGGCAAGTGCTCTACCATCTGAGCTACCAAAGCACGACTCACGCAGATGGCAGAGCACTTGCCCGCGAAAGGCAAAGGTCCCGAGTTCGAGTCTCGGTCGGGCACACAGTTTTAATCTGCCTGGAAGTTTCATATCAGCGCACACTCCGCTGCAGAGTGAAAATTTCATTCTGGAAACATCCCCCAGGCTGTGGCTAAGCCATGTCTCCGCAGTATCCTTTCTTTCAGGAGTGCTAGTCCTGCAAGGTTCGCAGGAGAGCTTCTGTAAAGTTTGGAAGGTAGGAGACGAGATACTGGCAGAAGTAAAACTGTGAGTAGCAGGTGTGAGTCGTGCTTCGGTAGCTCAGATGGTAGAGCACTTGCCCGCGAAAGGCAAAGGTCCCGAGTTCGATTCTCGGTGGGGCACACAGTTTTAATCTGCTAGGAAGTTTCATATGGAAACAGTGTTTTCGGACACGCACGACGTGCTACTGGTTGATTTTTAAACTAGTGGAGGGGCCGTGAGTACTGCCAGTCATTTTGGCGCGCTGCAATAAACGCAGAAGCCGATTCGTAGGAAGCGAACGGGATTGCTTTCAAAAGGTTTCGCGTTACTGCACAGTGCCCGACCGCATATTGCCCCGGTTTCGCGTGATCTGTCACGGCGTCTCAGTTGGTCCGTGTTGGAACATCCTCTACACAGCCCAGATTTCACGCCACGCAATTTTGATGTCTTAGGATCGTTAGAGAAGTACCTTTCCGGCCGCCGGACTTGGGACCGTTAGCCAATCATCTCTCCGGTCGCTGGTCCGGGTATTAAGTCGATCCAAGATCTGGATCGCGGTTTCTTTTAGATTGATTTTGACATATTCATTTACCAATGAAACAATGCTTAGACAATTATGGAATGTTATGTATACCAATGGCTTAGCAACGTTATATATCTCTTTTAATTACTGAATGATTTTTTTCTTGCAGAAGACTTGTTACCTTGTTTTCTGAAACAACCGCTTACCTCAACATACACTCCTGGAAATTGAAATAAGAACACCGTGAATTCATTGTCCCAGGAAGGGGAAACTTTATTGACACATTCCTGGGGTCAGATACATCACATGATCACACTGACAGAACCACAGGCACATAGACACAGGCAACAGAGCATGCACAATGTCGGCACTAGTACAGTGTATATCCACCTTTCGCAGCAATGCAGGCTGCTATTCTCCCATGGAGACGATCGTAGAGATGCTGGATGTAGTCCTGTGGAACGGCTTGCCATGCCATTTCCACCTGGCGCCTCAGTTGGACCAGCGTTCGTGCTGGACGTGCAGACCGCGTGAGACGACGCTTCATCCAGTCCCAAACATGCTCAATGGGGGACAGATCCGGAGATCTTGCTGGCCAGGGTAGTTGACTTACACCTTCTAGAGCATGTTGGGTGGCACGGGATACATGCGGACGTGCATTGTCCTGTTGGAACAGCAAGTTCCCTTGCCGGTCTAGGAATGGTAGAATGATGGGTTCGATGACGGTTTGGATGTACCGTGCACTATTCAGTGTCCCCTCGACGATCACCAGTGGTGTACGGCCAGTGTAGGAGATCGCTCCCCACACCATGATGCCGGGTGTTGGCCCTGTGTGCCTCGGTCGTATGCAGTCCTGATTGTGGCGCTCACCTGCACGGCGCCAAACACGCATACGACCATCATTGGCACCAAGGCAGAAGCGACTCTCATCGCTGAAGACGACACGTCTCCATTCGTCCCTCCATTCACGCCTGTCGCGACACCACTGGAGGCGGGCTGCACGATGTTGGGGCGTGAGCGGAAGACGGCCTAACGGTGTGCGGGACCGTAGCCCAGCTTCATGGAGACGGTTGCGAATGGTCCTCGCCGATACCCCAGGAGCAACAGTGTCCCTAATTTGCTGGGAAGTGGCGGTGCGGTCCCCTACGGCACTGCGTAGGATCCTACGGTCTTGGCGTGCATCCGTGCGTCGCTGCGGCCCGGTCCCAGGTCGACGGGCACGTGCACCTTCCGCCGACCACTGGCGACAACATCGATGTACTGTGGAGACCTCACGCCCCACGTGTTGAGCAATTCGGCGGTACGTCCACCCGGCCTCCCGCATGCCCACTATACGCCCTCGCTCAAAGTCCGTCAACTGCACATACGGTTCACGTCCACGCTGTCGCGGCATGCTACCAGTGTTAAAGACTGCGATGGAGCTCCGTTGGGCGCTGATGACCCCGCTGTTTAGCGCCCGTAAACCTCAAACACACACACACGGAGCTCCGTATGCCACGGCAAACTGGCTGACACTGACGGCGGCGGTGCACAAATGCTGCGCAGCTAGCGCCATTCGACGGCCAACACCGCGGTTCCTGGTGTGTCCGCTGTGCCGTGCGTGTGATCATTGCTTGTACAGCCCTCTCGCAGTGTCCGGAGCAAGTATGGTGGGTCTGACACACCGGTGTCAATGTGTTCTTTTTTCCATTTCCAGGAGTGTAATTACAAAAGGAGTGATGCACACAAACAGAATCCACTTCATTATTATTGTCGAAATCACTTGGAGCCGCTGTCACCGTACGCTGCTTAGGGGTTTAATTATGTCACTGTCACTGGAATCGTGCACAGACTCCATAAAAACATTCATTCACACATTAGTCCGGATATTCATTCTCACTAGGAACATCTGAATGATCATTGTTAAAATCTCCGAAAGTGTTTCACATTTGTTCATTTCCTTCCGTTTTATCATTTGGGCCATATCTAAAAGAAGCAGGAAATTCAAGACGAAAACAGTAAGTTAGGGTTGTTTCGGGGAAGAGACCAGACAGCGAAGTTATCGGTCTCATCGGATTAGGGAAGGACTGGGAAGGAGGTCGGCCATGCCCTTTGAAAGGAACCATCCCGGCATCTGCCTGGAGCGATTTGGGGAAATCAGGATGGCCGAACGCGGGATTGACCCGTCGTCCTCCCGAATGCGAGTCCTGTGTGCTAACCACTGCCCACCTCGCTCGGTGAAAACAGTAAGTATTTGAAAAGTTAACATACAATCAGAATGTTAGATAAGAAAAATGTACATGAAGGCAATCAAGCTTGATAATTTGACTACTGGTGTAAACACCTACAGGGTGACAGCAATTGAACTGTATGAAATAAAATTGTCATGATTTCTGAAAGGTTTGCGTTAGGACGCGTTTGGCCAGGGGGCATTCATGTTTTGGTTTAGCGACGAAGCCCAATTTAATTTGTATGGGTTCGTCAATAAGCAAAACTGGCGCATTGGGAGGGGGGGGGGGGAGGGGGGGGGGGACTGATAATCCGCATTTCGCGATCAAAAAGTCTCTTCACCCTCAACTGGTGACTGTGTTGTATGCAAAATCCAGTCAAGGAATAATCTGTGCGATATTCCCTAATGGCATGGTTACTACCGAACGGTACTTGAAGGTTTTGGAGGATGATTTCATCCCCATTATCCAAAGTGACCCTGATTTCTACAAGATGTGGTTCTTGTAAGACGGAGCTCGACCCCATCGAAGCAGAAGAGTGTTTGATGTCCTGGAGGAGCACTTTGGGGACGTCGTTCTAGCTTTGGGGTACCCAGAGGCCACTGGCATGGGCCTCGATTCGGCGCCATATTCTCCGGATCTGAACACATGTGACTCATCTTTGTGGTGCTATATTAAAGATAAGGTGTACAGGAATAACTCCAAAACCATTGCTAAGATGAAAATAGCCATTCAGGAGGTCATCGACAGCATGGATGTTGCGACACTTCAGGCGTCATGCAGAATTTCGATGTTCGCCTGCGGCACTTCATCGCTAATGAGGGCAGGCACATCGAATATGTCATAACCTAAATCCAAATATCGGTAGGGACGTCTAAATGTTTAACATAAAGTGTGTGCACGCCGCACTTTCTAATTAATTTATGTTTTTTTTCATATAGTTCAATAATTGTCATCCAGTAAATAGCCGAAGTAGTTCAAATGTATCACAGCAGATGGCATCTACAGACATTGTGTAGAAAACCCGAGCTACCTCGCGATCCGTCCTTGACGGTTGACGCGGAAATACGAGAAAACTAAGGATCCGTCGGTAATGTGTTACGGTGGATATCTGCGATGTAGTGCCACTGGTCAGCTCACGATATTCGAAGAACCCAGCTGGAACCGAAAATTAAATCCCTTTGTAAACATCAGCTAAGGTGGTGATCAACACACAAACCTTGAGGCAGGTTCTGCTTGCAAAGAGTGCATTCTTATTCCACCATTAATTTATGATACAGTCTCTGTGTTAGTGAATATGCCTTAAACGTCCCTTTCTCCACTTCCAAGAGTGGGTCACTCACTGGCTGTCGTCTGGCGGACGGAGCATGACCATGAATCCCCAGTACATAACTTCTTCGGGAACTGCAGCTTCTGACACTGCTCACAGCCCTCCAAACAATCCGATAGATATCGTCTGACTTTTTCATGTTGTAACGTACTTACAACAAATAAAGCTTATGTTCGTTTATGAATATGGACTCGGTAAGCAACCTGAGCTATCAGTAATCGGAATCCAACCTGCATAACACTGCGTGCATGTTGTATGAGTGTCAGTTTCACTGTCATTTAAGCCCTCAACAGATCGTTACATGAAAAATTTAAAACTAACATTTGGATAAGCTATCTGACTGAATAAGAATTTACAAGTGATACAGAATCTGGCTTGTGCAACGGAATTACTGGATTAGAGTACGTGACATGTTGTGGTGTGTCAGTGACTCTGTTTTGGCCCTAAGTTTTGCGCTCACCTTTTTAGATGACTGCCTTTTTTCCAAGTGGTATACAGCAATTGCCAGCAGCATTCAGCAGCAGCGGCTAAATAAAGCTTATTGTTACTAAGAATGAATTTAATAAAAAGGAGTTTGCATGGGTCCTGTTAACTACTAAATAACATGTAAGAAGGGATTTCATAAATTAAGTCTGTTTAAAAACTTCAGAACCATCACGATCAATAATAGTTTGAAATGTATTAGTAATGGCGAAATGCCTTACAATGACCCTATAAGTATCAATAATGGCAGAGTGCCAGATTAAGAAATTATTTCAATTTAAAAGTTACATTAACATTTAATAACCACAGCATATTTATGAATTATATGTGGAGAATTACAATTATTATTTGGAGGATAAGGAGGCTTCTTTAACTGACGAGCAAAACATGGGATTATGGAAACTCGGACTAACTATCACGAGCCTAACCCTGCAATTGCACTTTACGCTATGCTTGCGAATTTTACCTTGAATTCCATTTTAAAGCGTAGTTAAGCCATCTAAATCCCGCCTGGCCACATAAATGAAATCAGGCCTTGAGTGTGGTAAGATCTGCCATCACCGACGTGAGGTTAGCGTGACACGTCTTCTGTCTCCGAGCTCTCGACCGACACTACTACTACTTCCACTATCGCAGACAGACCTCGTCTCACAACAATTGTTAAAATCGCGCTGCCACGTTTCGCCCTCAGATTGTTACTGCCGACGTCTGAGTGCTTATTTATTTCTATAGAGAATCGCAGAGTCGTACACAATGCAAAGAATAACGTAAATTGGCTGTATTGTTTTCCATACTCATTGTAATATTTGAGGGGCTCATTTCAATAGTGGTACAAGTCCATTTTTGTTCAATCTGAGATACAGAGTCCTAAAGTTAAAAGAGGGATGAAAAATCTACAGTTGAGATAACAGAAATATTCAAGTATATATATTTGAGTATTTCCCGTATCACAACTGCAGATTTTTCAGCGCTCTTTTACCTTTAGGAGTCTGTATCTCAGAATGAACAAAAGTGGACTTATACTACTATTGAAATAAGCCCTTCATTTAATCAGTATAATGGGGAGTTCTGACACACTAGATACAATGTAGTTCTACTTCTACATCTATACTCTGAATGATCCGTATCAGTCGGAGACTACTTTTGATGTCACTATTATTTCCCCTATCCTCTGTTCGATTGATGAATGGTGCGCGGGAAGTAAAGCTGTCGATAAACCTCCCTATGAGCTTTAACAACTACGATTTCCTTTTCGTGGTCATTTTGGGAGCAATTTGAGCGCGGGGGTAACACGCTGGCCGACTCTTCTTGTATGTTGTGCTCTCGGAATTTCAACAGTAAAGCTCTGTGATGTAAAACACCTCTCTTGCACCGTCTGCCACTGGAGTCTGTTGAGTAGCTCCGTAACACTTTCGCACTTGCTAATAAACTTTATCGAATCAACGAGTCTGTGACGAAAAGTTGCGGTTCTTCAGTCGGCCTTCTCTCTGTCTTCTAGTAAGCCAGCTTGCTAAGGTTATGAAAATAATGCGCAATACTCAATAAACAGTCCTGGAAGCGATTTCTGAGACAGATCTTTCATGAGTAAATTACATTTCTTAAAGATTCTTCCAATTAATACACTTGTCTATATTCAGAATTAGGTTCCTCTGGACCGCTCCTCAAAGTTATTTGATGGTTGTCACTGTGTCCAGTGATTTATCCTCAATAGTGTAATCGAATAGTAATAAATAATTTCGCTTGTTTGTGTGCAATACGATAAATTTATTTACGTTCAGCGTGCCTGCAGCAATCATAGATTTTCCGCATATCTTCCTGCATTTCTCTATGTTCTTCTGGAGTTGTTAGATTTCTGTAGTTAAGGTCAGACGTCGGCAATAACGTAGAATGTGAAGTTTTGCTCAACCATGTAGTAGGTTACGACTGAGATTTCGAGTGTCTCGTAACAGCCACAAAAAGCTAGAAATGACATTTTGTGGCACCTTCGGTGTTGGTGGTATTGCGGTCCGCATCGCAGCCCTTTCAAGCCCTCCGCGGTTCCTAATCAGGAAAACAGCGTTCATACGGCAGACCTGTGGCATTACTTTGTGACTCTTATCTGTGTCTCACAGCCTCCTTACAACGAAAATGGAGAAATTGAGATCCTAGTTACCTTATACAACTCTTTTCGTTTACTTTGCATAATAAGCTCAGTCGATACGGCATGTACGTGTTGCTGTCGTTATGGTGCAGACGATGCTGTTTCTGTACCGCCTTTGCCGTTATGTGCCATTCTCGAAGGAGTGGCTGTTGTAATGGTGTAGACGACGCTGTTTCTTTACCGACTTTGCTATTATGTGCCACTCTCTTGAGGATAGCGCCGCTGATTCGATGTCTGTCAAAGCACATTTGGCTTTGATGTCGGTAGGTGAGCCAGGTTATGCACAGACTAACGAACTGATTGGTTTTGGTGACATCTTTTGCAATAACGACTGCGCGAATCGACGGTACCACGTACGGAACGAAAGAGCATCTAATGCTACTGAGAACTCGGCTACGAGCAGATCCGACGACTTCTTGGGCTCTTGTTCGTAATGGTAGTCACGGTGCTGTCGATTGTTGCATACGAATGCGAAATTCCAGCATTGTGCATTCCCGCAAAGTGATTTTTACGCCAAAATGGCGATCGTCCTACAAGCTGTATCAGATGTGCTGGTTGCAGCGAGCGAAATGATAAGACAGGACTATGGAGCGACTGCATAATTACGCGGATTATAGCGAAATAAACAGAAAACTTGTTTGAAAATGCTTGTTGGTATGAAAGAGCTACAGCAGATAGGGAGAACAACTGTGATATATCATTTTCTTGAATAATAAAAAGATAGCGTTTCAATATTCAATCCTTATACTAGCTACCTGTTCACGTTAATGACAATTACTAGGAAGGAGGTCAAGATTTTTGATCAGGAGGTGGAAAGGGATGGATGGACACGTGCCACCATGTACACGGTCAGATCTAATTAGTTAGGCGTATGTACCTTGCACATAAGATTCCCCTTTCTGGTGTCGTACTGAACTTTATTTCGATTTCGTAACATAAAACAGACAACTTTTCCTTGGAAGACGAAAAGGAAATTATTAAAATACCGGAGGGTGGGAGGGAGGTCGATCTAACGCTATAGACAGCAAGATTTCGGTTTAGGAAGGGGAATCACGTCTTTCATTTATTTTTATTGGTTACTTTTAGATTTTCATTTCCCTGTTTTCGCAGTTACTGTCAATGCTAAGGCACTAGCGCAGTAAAATAACTAACATGAGATAGTCCAAAATGTTGCTTCACGTACAATTACGACTGAAGTGGTGTTGTGACTTAATACGCTAGAACGGAACCACTGGAAAGACAGTGTGCGATACTGTAGGATTCCGTTAGTGGAAAGTCTCATGCTCCGCTGACAGAGTTTGATAGTTCTGCGTGGAAAGCAAGGCGACAGAAGCAGAACTGAATAGAAATTCCAACAGCAAACCAGGTGTAACAAGAGCTGTAGTTGAAAATGCAGCAACTGTTTACATTATAGCAATATGCTCTGACGAGTCAGACCGTCAACACCACGTGCTTAACACCGTGTTGACCCAAGCTTGGATCGCAGTACATCAATTTTGTGCGGCAAGGATACGAAAATTCCTACGGAGGTACGTGGCGCTATATGTCAGCGCACAGTCACATAATTCCTGCTAAATTACTGGCCAGCGGCTTGTGGGCATCGAACTGGGGCTCAAAAGCGTCCTCTGCGGATCCCCCCGGTAGGACGTTCGAGTCCTCCCTCGGAAGTGGGAGCGTAAGTTAGTTTAAGATAGCTTAAATAGTGTGTAAGCCTACGGACCGATTATCTCAGCAGTTTGGTCCCATAGGAACTTACCACAGAAAACTGTACGGATCAAGTGAATTTGGTGGCCAAGCCAGCAAAATGAGTTCACTGCCATGCTCCTCAAACCACTAAGACACGCTTCTCGTCTTGTGACAGGGACAGTTAGTCTGCTGGAAGATGCTCTCATCATGTGGGAAGACATCAGTCACTGAGCTATGCAAGAGGTTAGTAATAATATTCTCTCAGTCCACAGCTGCTATCGTACCTAGGATTACTGCAACAGATCGCATCGAAACCCAAGTGAAAGTCCCCCACAGCATAGTACGAGGGTGGTTCAATAAATAATGACCCACATTTTTTCTCAGAACACATTTATTGTTAATTTCGGAATTTGTTGACAATATATTTCAACATGTTGCAAGTAGGCTGTTTAGGTTTTTATGTTGGTAACGCCACGTGGCGCTCTATATGAAAATCACTGACTGTGCTGTGTGCATACTGTGGCTCGTTTGCATTGTTGGAATTTGCTAATGTAGTGTTGGGCAGTTGTCTGTTAACAGCGCGTAGCGTTGCGCAGTTGGAGGTGAGCCGCCAGCAGTGGTAGATGTGGGGAGAGAAATGGCGGAGTTTTGAGAGCGGATGATCTGGACGTGTGTCCATCAGAGACAGTAAATTTGTAAGACTGGATGCCATGAACTTTGAACACTATTAAGGTAAATACATTGTTTATTCTCTATCAAAATCTTTCATTTGCTAACTATGCCTATCAGTAGTTAGTGCCTTCAGTAGTTTGAATCTTTTATTTAGCTGGCAGTAGTGGCGCTCGCTGTATTGCAGTAGTTCGAGTAACGAAGATTTTTGTGAGGTAAGTGATTTGTGAAAGGTGTAGGTTAAAGTAAGTCAGGGCCATTCTTTTGTAGGGATTGTTGAAAGTCAGATTGCGTTGCGCTAAAAGTATTGTGTGTCAGTTTAGTGTTGATCAGAATAGGTAAAGAGCGAAATGTCTGAGTACGTTCAGCTCTGGTCACCTGTTTGAAAATCAAATAATGTAAGAGGTTTATCAGCACAGTAATTCATTAATTTTTCTAAGGGGACGTTTCAATGTCTTGTCCATGTCCTATTTTTCTACGTAGTCTCCTTCACTTTCTATGGCAGTACGCCAACGTTGTGGAAGAGCATGTATTCCCTGCTGGTAAAAGCTATTGTCCTGTAGGCGTAACATGCTTTTACTGCATGACTGACACTCTCATCGCCTTCAAAGTGTGTTCCAAGCAGCCCAAAAAGAGATGGAAGTCCAATGGTTCCCGTTCTGGACTGTAGGGTGGATGAGGCAGTGATGTCCAACCCAATTTTGCGATATGTTCCCGGGTTCTCAGACTTGTGTGTGGGCGTGCGTTATCATGTTGGAGCAGGGTCTCTGCTGGATTATTGTCCGATCGAATACGTCGGAAACGGTTCCTGAGTTTATTGATGGTCTTCGGGTATGCCTCTTAATTGATGGTTGCCCTTCTTGGCATCACATCCACGAGAATGACGCCATCAAAATCCCAGAAGTCTGTCATCATGACTTTTCCGGCATAGGGGGATGTCTTGAATATCTTCTTTTGTGGTGAGTGAGAATGTCACATGGACTGCCATTCTGTTTCCGGAGTAAAGTGGTGCACCCAGATTTCGTCCCCCGTGAGGATACGTGACAGAAAGGCCTCTCCGTCGATCTCAAAACACTCCCACAATTCAGATTAAATGGCGTTTCTTTGAATCTTGTGGTCAGCTGTGAGCATTCGTGGAACACATCGTGAGCACCTCTTTGAATATCAGAGATCCTCGATCATTGCAGATGCACTTCCAATGCTAAATGAAAACTGTAGAGCCAATTGTCGAGTTCTGATTCGCCGGTCGGCGCGAATAATGGCATCCGCACGATTCAGCATGTCTGGAGCAGTGGTTGTGACAGGACGTCCCGAACGTGGCTGTTCATGGAGCTCTGTTTCTGCATTTCTTGAGGCTGTAACTTTATTTACCCATTGCCCAATTGTACTCCTAGGAGTATCAACTGCAGCATCGCCATACACTGTACACAAACGTTTATGGATGTTCACCACGGTTTCTTTTTCTGCACACAAGAATTCAATAAAAGCACGCTGCTTGTAACGTGAGTCGTGCATAGACGTCATTTTGACGCTGTGCCACGACTCCGCCATCCACCAGAACGGTTCGAAACTTCACCGGTACACAGAACCAACACAACCTGTGAAGCAGCAACCAGGACGTTTGTCTATGTATATTAATGGCTTATCGTCCGCCCCGATAGCTGAATGGTCAGCGTGACCGACTGCCGTCTTAAGGGGCCGATTGCCGGCGGGGTCGGGATTTTCTCCGCTCGGGGACTGGGTGTTGTGTTGTCTTCATCATCATTTCATCCCCATCCGGCGCGCAGGTCGCCCAATGTCGCGTCGAATGTAATAAGACCTGCACTTAGGCGGCCGGACCTGCCCCGCAAGGGGCCTCTCGGCCAGTGACGCCAAACGCTCATTTCATTTCCAATGGCGTATTAAAAAAATGTGGACCATTACTTGTTGAACGGCCCTCGTACCACGTCCGCCGGTCTGCGTCCGTGGAGTGGTTGGTGTTCCCAGGAGGCGTTCGCCTGGATGAGGGCCTATCCAGACACGACCATCGACTGGTGTAACAAGAAACGTGATTCGCTCGTCTAGATGATACGTTTCCATTGATCCACGGTGCAGTCTTGATGGTACCATGTCCACCGCAAACCAGCTTGACGACATTGTTGGATCTGCCTTGGAACACGTAGTTGTCACCTGCTGGTGATTAACCTGTTCGCCTATATCCGCTGAACCGTGTTCTCCGAAACACTTGTTCGTGCACCAGCGTGGTACACTGTCGTCCGATCTACGACAAATCCCCATCCATCCTATTTATCAGAGCGGGCAAGCCTCCGACCTCCACGATCTATGATGACAGCCACTTTCCATAGGTGCTCAGAACAGAAGCATGCCAAGTGCCGACCACCTTCGCCGTTTCCAGATGCTCGTCCCCAGTCGCTGAGGTCCACAACAACCTGCCCCTTATCTAAGTCAGGGGATTTCTCCATTTGCGGTTCGCTTGCCACATGTACTTGCAGGTTCTAACCAATCTGACAACATTCTATTCGTAATAGGTATAATCATTAGTCTGAAAAAGACGTAAATACCGATGTAATGTTGTTCAGAACACCGTCCTCAGTCACCAGTAGATATTTCTGCACTCAAACCCGTTACACCCTGTATACTGAAAGCTATACTTTCGCGAAAAGAACTGTCGGTTTCAGGAAGCAAAAATAACGTTTCGCAATGTTTGTAAGTAATTTTTGTGATGTGAGACTTTAACTTTTCCCAGCGAATTGAGTGTTCAAATAACTTACGGGTTTGCTGCAGGGTGACGTCGTCAACCACCACCGATATTCCGACAGGAGCACACCCTGCCATTCTCAAGGCACAACCGCAAGTAGGAAGCAATGTGCAAGGGAATTTAACACCTCAGTTCACAGAAGAGAAACAAGGAAGATATCACAAACAGAACAAGTAACTGCAGAGTCAATACACAACCCAAGATAACCAACATCAGAAATATCGATAGTGACTATTAATCAACAGGTGAAGTAGAAAAAAAAACACGCAGGTTTCAAGGTCGCTGACTCCAATGCACGTTCCTCAAAGTCCTCCATAAACAAATTGGCCACAATAGGTGACAACGGGCTTCCCACTGCAACTCCATCAGTCTGTTCGTAGTACTGACCATTGAATAAAAAGTAAGTGGAAGTCAGCACATGTCGAAACAAATTTGTTAACTAGTCGCCAAACTTAACCTCAATTAGCTGCAACGAATCAGAGAGAGGAACGCGAGTGAAAAGAGAAACCACATCAAAACTGACTAAAATATCAGAGTTATTCAAACGCAATTCCTGCATTCGACGTAAGAAATCTGCAGAGTTCTTAATGTAGTGTTCACACCTACCTACTAGTGGGCTCAACAAACTAGCAACTTTTTCAGATGTATATATGATACTTTTGTTGTTTGGCCTCTTGGTAGTGAGAATTTAAACCAGTTTTTGGAACACCTGAATTCAATCCACCCGAATATTCAGTTCACTATGGAGGTGGAAAAGAATGGATGCCTTCCGTTCCTTGATGTGTTGGTCAGCAGGAAGACTGATGGTACGTTGGGACGTTCTGTTAATAGGAAGCCTACCCACACTGACTTGTATCTGTGAGCTGATAGTTGCCACCATCCAGCTTAGCGTGAAGGGGTACTTCGTACCTTGGTTCACAGGGCCCACGTTATCTCAGACCCTGAAAGTTTGGCAGCTGAGCTATCACATCTCGAAGTCACCTTTCGTCAGAATGGTTATAGTGAGAGGCAGATCAAACGTGCGTTGCGCTATCAGCATTCTGTGCAACGGGTGAGTGACGATAAGAACGAAGTGGCACCTAAGTTTACGGCCTTTTTGCATTACGAAGGAAGAATTTCCAACAGGATTGGTCGTATTTTGCGGAAATATGATGTGAAATGTTGTTGTAGACTACCTTATAAGATTAAGGCCCTGTTGGCGTCCATAAAAGATGATCTTGGTTTGCGTAAGGCTGGTGTCTATCGTATTCCTTGCAGTTTCGGCATGTCATATATTGGTCAGACAATCACTACTGTGGAAGACCGGTGTATTGAACATAAGCGTCACACACGCTTACAACAGCCGAGCAAATCCGCTATTGCAGAACTTTGCGTTGACACCGGTCATCCTATGGACTACAACAACACGGAGATTCTGGCTTGCACGTCTAGCTATTGGGATAGTTTTGTTAAGGAGGCTGTTGAAATCAAACTATCAAGCAACCTTATAAACAGAGATGGTGGATTTTGTTTAAATGCTACTTGGAATCCGGCTCTGTCTCTCATCAAAAAACAGAGGGACGGAATTAGTGCTACCTCACCCGTTGATTAATAGTCACCATCGATATTTCTGATGTTGGTTATCTTTTGTTGTGTGTTGACTCTGCAGTTACATGTTCTGTGTGTGGTATCTTCCTTGTTTCTCCTCTGTGAACCGAGGTATTAAATTACCTTGCACATTGCTTCCTGCTTGCAGTTGTACCTTGAGAATGGCAGGGTGTGCTCCTGTCGAAATATCGGCGATGGTCGACGAAGTCACCCGGCAGCAAACCCGTAAGTTATTTGAACATTTTTTGTGATGTAAACGCCTCATCTGTGATGCCGCAGTTCTCGAACAGACACATAGCAAATACGACAACAGAATCCGTGGGAAGAAACAAACTCAGACACATCCACAGACACTGATGTAGATGCAGACACAGAAAATGGCACAAACACAACATCAAACACAGACACATACCACAAGGAGTATGATACCTAAAATAGATAAATAAGTTAACTGTAACAAAAGGAAACATATCACGTGACTGGTCCATGTATCTAAACTGCATCTTAGATATGGTAACTAAATAATGTGAAGAAGAATTACTAATATAAGCAATGAGACAATCATTACATCCAAGGAATACGCCGCACAGAGAGGCGAGGCTCGAACTTTAACTTCTGTCGCTTCCCACCCGTCTATGGTACTGGTGATGCAGGCAATCATACAAAATAACTGCATACATTCAACACGTAGAACTACGTCTAGTTATAGAAACACAAATAGAGTGATGGGTACGTCCTTGAAAGCACTTAAAAGATGTAATAAGTGGTGCTAGTTTCTTAGACAGTAGAAGCAAACACAAACAGCGTCACTTATGACTTATTTCATTTAGTAATGTAAGATGACATAATGCTGTACTCTAATAGTAAGAGAAATTTGCACATCATCCCTTTCCTAAGTTTCTATTATTTTCTTCCTAACTCTCCTTTTCCTACAGCTAATTCAATATTCTTTGTAACATATTGTTGTTACCCTTGTTTTATTTCTCAAAACACATTTTGCTAGTAATGTGGAACGATGTGCTAGTACATGTAAAATTGTATTATGTAAGACCTGCTTTTTAAAATACCAGTCAGCAGTAAATGAAATGTAGTGATGCACGTATTTTAGACCCTACAATTACGGAAATTATATTCAATTTATGAATATTCGCAACTAATAATTTATAGAATCGTGTTATTACAAAACTGAAGGCCTCAAATGAAAGCCAGTGAGGAGTGCTTTCATTGGGGGTCTTTAACCGTAACACACAAAATGTCCAGGGGTAGAAGATGAAGCCTGTGACATAATTTTGCATAAAATTCAAACATCATCATACAAAATGCAACCTAAATCAGTAGGTGTGTCTTACCATAAAGTTCCGAGATATTAACATTTTCATCCATTTAGATTTTTTTAACTAAACAACTACCACAATCCAAAAAATGACCTCAACAATGAAATCATCACGCAAAAACAATGTGAATTACTATGCATAAGTATTTCGTTTTGTTATTATTATTAACTTCGTATTTATTGGCTTTTCGTAAATTTGCAACCAAGGGTTTCAGACAGTACGTTTAGTAGTGATGTTGTAATGGACTTACCATTTTTATCGGATCTCCAGCACGCAAGTAATATGATTATGTTTCTACATTTATTTCATTAAAGAATTATTTACCTGCTGAAATGCCGAGAGATGGGCTCATTAGTTCTTGAAATTGTGGAGGATCGCTTCAAATGTCGCATGAGGTGGCAACTATAGCGAAAACAGTTGGAAAGAAGTTTGAGTTTGATCGCGGTTTGATACGGGTGTACTGAGTTGTGTAAACGGAGGCAAATCCGCTGTTTACAAATATAAAATGTTCCACCGTAGTAGTCGGCGTTGATTTCGGTTAAATTAGGGTGAACATCTAATAGCGGTTTAGATTATGAAGAATTTATAGACGTTTCTATGTGAGCTTTTTGGGATGACATGTATTGAACTGAAGAGTTCTCGCGCTATTGAGAACGAAATGATTCATGCTACTGCTGTTTAAAGCTATTTTGTAATTGTATTTTAGAAAAATAACAAAAGCATAAACTTTCGTCAGTAAGGCAAATATGGCATATCACTTGCACTAAATAGTATTATTCGTTTCTACCACCGCAAATCTTAAATACTAATACTTCAGCCTCACGTACAAAAAAACTACATCCACGTGTGGGCTATCTGGAGGTAGAGAACAGACAATAGATTTTTCGTTACAGACCACCACACAACATGTTGACCCTCGGCGCAGAAGAGTGTGTTAAAATAGTAGATACCTCTCGTTTCAAACAAACGTCATCTATGAAGGAACCCTTACGCTGATAGTGGTCTTTAATTGTGTCTTATCGGATGAGAATATGAGTTATAAATTTATACTGTTGACTGTTCGGTGAACGAATTCGCCTCTCCATGTATCGACGGCAACGTAACCGCTTTCATAGCAGATACCAATATTTACAGCCAGATAAACGGAACAGCGTCGTATATCTGATTTTACAATTTAAATTGTTGCGCCGCTGTTTGGCCGCCAGGCCATCATCTGCGCTGAGATGAAACACCGTTGTTTACGCATATAAATTATAACAGGAGTGTCATACGCAACGCATCAGCACATGCGGGCGGGATGTTGACCGTTCCAATTTTCTCGCGAGTTTATTGGCCAGCCACCGACTCGTGATCGACTCTTCACCAATAAAGTAAATCGTGCATTAATTTATGCAATGTCTTCTCCATTTTGTGAGCGTGCATTAATGTGTGTGTGTCCAGAATGTAGAAGCCATATGGGCTGCGTAAATTAGTTGTCTTTTCAAGTTATTAAAGAAAGAACGAAGGGAGATTCAGAACTAACGCACATCGATAACGAGACCATTATCATCAGAGACGGTATTAGAGAGAGAGAGAGAGAGTGAGAGAGAGAGAGAGAAGGTGCTACTAAAGAGAGTCAATCGAGGTATTTGTAAACACGCGGTTGTGAAACATTTCAGGTATATCACTTAACAGCCGTAAATCATGAAATGAAGAATATCCTCCCAACATTATGTATCGAACATACCTACCACGAGAAACCAAATAAAATTCCCTCATTGTAAATGGTCATGGAACAAGATTTAGACTGAACCTAGATATTCAAGAAAGAATACACATAAATCTCAATACAACATTTTCTACTAAGGAATAAAACTCTACAATAAATCAAATAAATTACCAAAGGAGAGTAAATCAATTGTTAAAACAGCCTTACTTAAAAGGAAATTAAAAAATACCAGTTAAGCCACACATTCTGTACAGTGAAGGGTTATTTAATTGACAAAGAGTAGGGGTTTTGTAAGAAAGATAACACAAATATATAATAATAATAATAATAACGATAATAGTACACATAACATTCAACAAAAGACTATAACACTGTATATTTCCTTCTCTCTCTCTCCTTTTCTGGAAAAACGTACTCTCAACGCTACCCATTGTATAATACTAACACCTTACCCTCTTTCTGAGCTCAAATCTTAATCGTTACAGAGGCATGCTTAGTCAATTTTTCAGGGTCACAAATGAGAAATTGCAGTGCACAAAATGGTCCTGACATCAGGTGATACTGTGCGTATTGTTATCAAACAATGTGTGCATCGCTGTTGTACCATATGCAGTGACTGGGGGTGAGAAATGGATGAACAGACTAGCATTAGACTTTGTCGTTATATAAAACTTTTTGTATGGAGCACATTGTTCTTATGTGGGAGCGATCTAGATGCTTGTAAAACATTAAACTGGTAGGCAAAATCGCAGGAATGGAATAAAAAGAATTCCTGCGATCTTTGCTACCAGTATATTGTTTTACAAATAACTTTGTTACAAAAACAGTGCTGTGGACTAGGAGTAAGCTAAACAAGGTAACACTGTTCCAAACAGAGTGACCTTGCACTCGGAACTGTAGAGGCTGCAGTCTTCATCTAGCCATCCTGAATTCGGTTTTCCGAGGTTTCCTAAGTTATTTCAGGAAAAGTCGGAATATTTCCTACTACTACTACCACCTATCCCATCCTTGTCACACTAGATCTGTGACTCTGTAAATGTCTGTATATGTGAATTACTTTATTTTTGTTGGTCTTAAGATATAATCTCAAGACATGCTCAATATTTTTGTGAAAAATATTTACGGATGAATAAAACTACTGCTACTGCTACTACTACTGACACCTGTGTATCTTAAATGATCAACAAATTCCTCTTCTGTAGTGATATTCTGTAGGTTTAATTTTAATTTTAGTTACATTCCTAATGGTATACAAATCAAATGTGAGTAAGTAGCTACGAAATCATACCGTGGAAAGGAATATATCTTTCAATGATGTTATGTCTTTCTTTGTAAGTGCTGACTAAATTACTTTTGTTACTGACGATTCCTTCATTAGCACTACAGTAGCTCGAGTAGATTTTGGTTGAGAACAGCTTTGGGAGTTTTCATAAGGAAAGAGAGTTGAATGTATTTTACCCTACATCTACAAACGTACAAAATGGAACGAATGATTGTTTTAATTGCACCTGTGAGCGCTGTAAGTGGTTGTCTCTTGTCTTTGCGGGCCCCGAGAAAGTGACACGTAGGGGGACTGTCTCGTATCACGATATTTTTTATTTCGTACTACACGATCCAGTCACATTGATGTGGCCACTGCCTGTGTTCAATGTCGAAGTGCTAAAACCACTCACAGACAGTAGGCGTGTACGGGGGACGTGGAAAACAGTGCAGTCGTTGTCGTAATGCGGAAACGGAGCGATTTATCGGCCGTCCAAAATGGCTTTATCATTTGCTTTCGGGCCAAGGGTAGAAGTATTTCCGAAGTTTGTAAACCTTTCAAGTGTCACCGTGATTAAGATCTGCAATGCATGGTGAAATGTCGCTATCCGAAACGGACGACGAGGCAACCGGACTGCACCACAGGCCATAGAGGACAGCGGCCAATAACAGCTGCGAAGATGTGTACAGGTGAATAGACGTGCAACTATCGAGCAGCTAAATCGCCCAGATGAAGCAAGGGGCTACTAACAGTGTCACCTCAACGACCGTCACGTTGCTGCTTATGGGCCCCAACTGCAGGCGTCTACACCACTGGTCATTAAAATTGCTACACCAAGAAGAAATGCAGATGATAAACGGGTATTCATTGGACAAATATATTATACTAGAACTGGCATGTGATTACATTTTCACGCAATTGGGATGCATAGATCCTGAGAAATGAGTACCCAGAACAACCACCTCTGGCCGTAATAACGGCCTTGATACGCCTGGGCACTGAGTCAAACAGAGCTTGGATGGCGTGTACAGGTACAGCTGCCCATGCAGCTTCAACACGATACCACAGTTCATCAAGAGTAGCGACTGGCGTATTGTGATGAGCCAGTTGCTCGGCCACCATTGACCAGACGTTTTCAAATGGTGAGAGATCTGGAGACTGTGCTGGCCAGGGCAGCAGTCGAACATTTTCTGTATCCAGAAAGGCCCGTAACATGCGGTCGTGAATTATTCTGCTGAAAAGTAGGGTTTCGCAGGGATCGAATGAAGGGTAAAGCCACGGGTCGTAACACATCTCAAATGTAACGTCCACTGTTCAAAGTGCCGTCGATGAGAACAAGAGGTGTCCGAGACGTGTAACGAATGGCACTCCATACCATCACGCCGGGTGATACGCCAGTATGGCGATGACGAATACACGCTTCCAATGTGCGTTCACTGCGATGTTGCCAAAAACAGATGCGACCATCATGATGCTGTAAACAGAACCTGGATTCATCCGAAAAAATGACGTTTTGCCATTCGTGCACCCAGGTTCGTCGTTGAGTACACCATCGCAGGCGCTTCTGTCTGTGATGCAGCGTCAAGGGTAACCACAGCCATGGTCTCCGAGCTGATAGTCCATGATGCCGCAAACGTCATCGAACTGTTCGTGCAGATGGTTGCTGTCTTGCAAACGTCCCCATCTGTTGACTCAGGGATCGAGACGTGGCTGCACGATCCGTTACAGCCATGCGGATAAGATGCCTGTCATGTCGACTGCTAGTGATACGACGCCGTTGGCATCCAGCACGGCGTTCCGTATTATCCTCCTGAACCCACCGATTCCATATTCAGCTAACAGTCATTGGATCTCGACCAACGCGAACAGCAATGTCGCGATACGATAAACCGCAATCGCGATAGGCTACAATCTGACCTTAATCAAAGTCGGAAACCTGATGGTACCCATTTCTCCTCCTTACACGAGGCATCACAACAACGTTTCACCAGGCAACGCTCGTCAACTGCTTTTAGTGTATGAGAAATTGGTTGGAAACTTTCCTCATGTTAGCAAGTTGTAGGTGTCGCCACCGGCGCCAACCTTGTGTGAATGCTCTGAAAAGCTAATCATTTGCATATCACAACATCTTCTTCCTGTCGGATAAATTTCGCGTCTGTAGCACGTTTTGTTCGTGGTGCAGCAATTTTAATGGCTTGTAGTTTACTTCATGCGCCCATCCTGACTGCTGTTCATCGTCGACGAAGGCTGAAATCTGCACGCCACAACCATAACTGGACGTCCAGTGAATGACGACAGGTGGTCTTTTCATATGTATCACGTTTTAGGCTCCGAAACATCTGAAAGTAAGCACCCCGTCGGAAGGGACAATGCCGGAGGAGGGAACATTACGGTCTGGCGAAAGTTTTCGTGGGTTTGCCTGGCTGATCTCGTCATTTGGGAGGCACAGTGGATCAATAGAGGTGTGCATCTACCCTTGGTGACCATGTAAACCCCTACACACAGTTTGCCTTCATCTGCAAGATGACGTCTACCAGCAGAACAATGCAACGTGTCACACAGGTAGAAACGTGCGCCGGTGATTAGAGGACCACCTGGATCAGTTTCCATATTCCCCTGGCCTCCATACTCCCCGGATTCAAACCCAATATAGTACCTGAGGGACTACCCCGATGGGGCTACTCGCGTCATCGATCCTCAATCGAGAAACCCAGTGCAACTGGTCAAGGTACTCGAATCGGAATGGCTCGACATCCCTGTCGATACCTTCTAAAACCTCACTGATGCACTTCCTGCACGTCTTGCAGTGGCCCACACAACAGAAGGCAGTTATTTAGGCCTCCGTAGGTGGTCAATGTAATGTGGCTGGACAGTGTAGATAACTGCCATCATCTGCATATCAAAGTTACTATTAATACTGTCTTCCAGATGACCAACACACATGATAAACATCTGAAATGATCGTGTGGCATTAATTGCTGCTTGCTGCAAGTCTCTCTAGTTGACGCCTGTTCAGCGACTTGCACGCCTTTGCGATGAAGGTGAGATGAAATAATTGGGACAACTACGGTCCCAATACATTCCCCTGAGGCAAGCCTCAAATTACGTCTATTTGTGCCAGTAACTGTCCACTCAAGATAAGATGCTGCATCCTCCATGCCAAGAATCCTCAGTTCCATCACACACATGGTTTCATACCCCATATTATCGTTTTTTACTTTAATTATCATTACACAAAGCATATTAACTTTTTGTGCATCTTCTGAACAAATTATGGGTTTTCACTTGTCACAGTTCTGGGAAATAAGCATTTGAAAATAAAAATTTCCTTTGACATATCGTTTTTCCAAAAGTAACGTTTTATTATTTATGAAAAGCTAGCCAACCTGGCAATGCTACGTAATTGCAAAATATGTATATACGGAAAGTGAATACATGTCCTAAACTCCTTCCTAGCTCTCTCTACCCCTCTCCTTCTTTCTCATCTCACTGTCCATCTCTTCCTTCCCATATGTATGTCCATCATCGTCCACCCCCTGTACATCTCTTATCCCATACTCTCTCTCCATCCATCTCCTCCTCCCTCATTTCTCTGCCCATATCATCCTCCGCCTTCTTTATTTCCATTTCCTCCCAGAGCCTTGCCTCGAAACGCTGTCTACGCTCTTCGTATGTCTCATTCACTCAACGATCACGTAGGTGGGTGGCTTGCTTGCATTGCACGTACGCCGACCGGTATTTAGACGCCTCACTAGTGGCATTTTTCCAAAGCAAAAAACCACGAACTGAAAGCAATCGAATGTTTCCATCACACCAAATGACCACAAACTAACATCATTTCAGACTTTACAACACATCATAAATCTGACCACCACCGATAACACAATGAAATACCACTTTCAATTGTATTCTTTTTCTGAAACTATCAGTATTCAGTGCAGAATTTATTATTGTTATGAAAACATAGTACTGCAGAACTATTAATCAGACCGTCACATTTCTTTCTTTGATATTTTCATACGAAAGTACCATCTAAATTTTAGACTTGGGGTGGATTTTCCAAAGATTTTCTCCCATACAAACACTGTCCTAACAATTAATATCACAACCTTTGGTTGCCAAATCGGTTTAACCATTTTCAAGTGATAACCTTTCATAGATGCGGCAACTGATTTTTATTTATATATACAGAAAAGATAGATACATAATTTCGGAACATTGTAAAGACAAATATTTCTTTCAAAGATAAGTTTAGAAGGACATTTCTGATCGTTTGTTCTGCAACGTCCTTAAGGACCAACAACATTCTGCCAACACGCTACTGTTGCACCGCCCCACAAACAGCTTCTCCATTACTACAATGTCCTGGTGAAAACGTTCCTCATGTTAGTTACTTGTATCCTCCAAGTTCTGAGCGAAAAAGTCAAGATGGCAATCAAGGAAATGTAACTTGGTGATATGAATTTCATACTTTGAAATTATCTTATTACATTTTTCACAATCTCTTTATAATGGTCGGTTATATGATTTCTAAGAAAATGTGAACACACTGACTTGAAGTATTCCATGCATCTTTTACAGCCTCACTTAACGAGTTGATCAGATCAATATTTTGGATAAGCTATCGTATTTATGGTGCCAATAAATACTCACTACCTTTAATCTTCCCACCGCAGATACTTCGAACCTCTGGTGTGCAAAAGCTTCTCGTTCTCCGTCCAGCGCTTTTAAAAATATCTTCATTATCCCTATTTTAGTATGCAGGGGTGGTGGGAGTGATATATCTTCAGTGTTTACTAACGCTTAGGCCATTCTTGACGTATGGAATGTACTTCCTTTTTGCAACTGTCCCATTGGTACAGAAAGCAGTAGTACTTTGTGTAAACTGGTTGTATATCATTCAATAGTCCCATCACGTTTCAGAACGCACACGCTTGACTGTTATACACACCATAGTGTACACAAATGGTACAAATCTCGCATAGTTTGAAAAGTCTCGTTATTATTAATAGAGTATCAGACTGGAACACAGTTATATTTATTTCCATTTCGAAGAAGGACTGCCTTTAAACTTGATTTCGCGGAATCAATTAAGGTTCTCCATTCCTCAGAGTTATAAATATGATTCTATTCCTCGAAGAAACCATTGATGTCACTATAGTATACAAAAATAATAGTCGGTGGAATCCTTCTGTTCATGCCACGCCATTATCGCCATAAATTGCATTGATGCTAGAAAAACCTGTAGCCACTAACGGAAGTTACTTGGCCATATGTAACAAGAAAGATGAGCAGCAAAAACCTTATCTTTGTCCCCAACTCTTCAGTCAAAATACAACTCGTATGCCTTCTTAACTGCAGCAGTAAGATTATGCCTTTGGCTTTACACTGTATATTTCCCAACCGTGTAACACATTGTCTATATACACTCCTGGAAATGGAAAAAAGAACACATTGACACCGGTGTGTCAGACCCACCATACTTGCTCTGGACACTGCGAGAGGGCTGTACAAGCAATGATCACACGCACGGCACAGCGGACACACCAGGAACCGCGGTGTTGGCCGTCGAATGGCGCTAGCTGCGCAGCATTTGTGCACCGCTGCCGTCAGTGTCAGCCAGTTTGCCGTGGCATAAGGAGCTCCATCGCAGTCTTTAACACTGGTAGCATGCCGCGACAGCGTGGACGTGAACCGTATGTGCAGTTGACGGACTTTGAGCGAGGGCGTATAGTGGGCATGCGGGAGGCCGGGTGGACGTACCGCCGAATTGCTCAACACGTGGGGCGTGAGGTCTCCACAGTACATCGATGTTGTCGCCAGTGGTCGGCGGAAGGTGCACGTGCCCGTCGACCTGGGACCGGACCGCAGCGACGCACGGATGCACGCCAAGACCGTAGGATCCTACGCAGTGCCGTAGGGGACCGCACCGCCACTTCCCAGCAAATTAGGGACACTGTTGCTCCTGGGGTATCGGCGAGGACCATTCGCAACCGTCTCCATGAAGCTGGGCTACGGTCCCGCACACCGTTAGGCCGTCTTCCGCTCACGCCCCAACATCGTGCAGCCCGCCTCCAGTGGTGTCGCGACAGGCGTGAATGGAGGGACGAATGGAGACATGTCGTCTTCAGCGATGAGAGTCGCTTCTGCCTTGGTGCCAATGATGGTCGTATGCGTGTTTGGCGCCGTGCAGGTGAGCGCCACAATCAGGACTGCATACGACCGAGGCACACAGGGCCAACACCCGGCATCATGGTGTGGGGAGCGATCTCCTACACTGGCCGTACACCACTGGTGATCGTCGAGGGTACACTGAATAGTGCACGGTACATCCAAACCGTCATCGAACCCATCGTTCTACCATTCCTAGACCGGCAAGGGAACTTGCTGTTCCAACAGCACAATGCACGTCCGCATGTATCCCGTGCCACCCAACGCGCTCTAGAAGGTGTAAGTCAACTACCCTGGCCAGCAAGATCTCCGGATCTGTCCCCCATTGAGCATGTTTGGGACTGGATGAAGCGTCGTCTCACGCGGTCTGCACATCCAGCACGAACGCTGGTCCAACTGAGGCGCCAGGCGGAAATGGCATGGCAAGCCGTTCCACAGGACTACATCCAGCATCTCTACGATCGTCTCCATGGGAGAATAGCAGCCTGCATTGCTGCGAAAGGTGGATATACACTGTACTAGTGCCGACATTGTGCATGCTCTGTTGCCTGTGTCTATGTGCCTGTGGTTCTGTCAGTGTGATCATGTGATGTATCTGACCCCAGGAATGTGTCAATAAAGTTTCCCCTTCCTGGGACAATGAATTCACGGTATTCTTATTTCAATTTCCAGGAGTGTATGTTATGCAGAAGTTTCTGACACAATATCCTAGTGAATAACGAACGTCACTTAAGCAAACACACAATACAATAGTAACTGCCATTACTCTTTCTTCGAAACTGCATAAAAGCTCAGTAGGTGGCAGTACAAGGGAGATAGGGGACTTTCGTTTATGATAGCAAATACTAGATTGACAAACAAAGAGATCAAAACACACATAGAGAAGAAAGTTTCTCTGTTGCACTTGACTGAAATTTATTTCAATTGATTATAGCTTATTTCCGTGACAAAAACGGATTTGACATCCAGAAGAAACTGCACACGATAGAGAAAGACTCAATGTGACTTCCAACAACCTAAACACGTAGTTTCAAACCATTACGAAACATTTTCTCGCTGACGCCTCCGACATAATGATTGAAAGAAAAAAGTTTATCGCTTACTACATTTACTGTTCAAGCAGTAAAACTTCACCACCAGGCAGGACGCTTTAATTTATTACTTCTTTAGTAGTAACTCAATTGCAGTACTTTATCATTGTACGAAACGTAGTTCAGGAGTATGACGTTATAAACTCCGAGATGCACGACTGACTTGCTTTTGTTTAAAATGGATGCAAGTTACCCAGACTCTGTTCATCCAATATTTCATGATGAGAATCCTTAGCGACTTTCAACAAACTTAAGAACAATTTTTCGAATCTTCTCTAAACTTATTCTCGATTACGCGCTTAACGTTATATATTTAACAAATTAACATATTTATAATGCAATCAGATGTTTGAAGCTTTATGATACGTGGGAGATCGATTATTTTAAAGAATCTCGGGGTTTACTGGTTGTTACTATTACCATGGGGTGACGTCTCCTTATATTCTTTTCTTCAAAGACATACGTAAACCGAGATGTAGAATATAAGCGAAGATTTAGTGAAGACCCTGGTGTTGCTGTTTGGCCAGTATTCGCCACAAATAATATTTTGCCGTTATGCAGAACTCGTGTCATATACGTTTTCTCGCTCTGGCTCCCACCGGTGACTGCGGAACAGAATTCCGATAGCTCCGCCGTTATGTGTGTCGTCTCCAATATCTGCGGACTACACCATCCCTCGAGAGCAGGGGACGCACATCTCTGGCAAGGCAGGCACCCCGCGGGGGAAAAAAGATAATTCGCCAATCGTTCTGCCCGATTCCGGGCTTGTCAGACTGAAATGGACTGCACTCGGCAGTGAAATCTCCGCTGATTTTGCCGGGGAATCAAGGCAAGGCAGCAGGCAAGACACACAAGGGAGGCGGTCCAGCGAGCAAATTGAATATACTGTGCGCTCACCGCTGCTTGCAGGGGTAGCGCTCCGAAACAGGCAGACCGCCCAGCACAAAGCATGGAGGGAGGTAGGCAGCCCTGCTTGCACCGGAACTCGCCACCGCCCCTGGTGTTAAACAGGTCAAAAGCTTTGTACCGTGGTTCCGGGCGTATTTGTTCTCCCCAGTGCCAGGTAGAACAACTAAGCTACTGAGCATTTTTTTGTTTCATTAAATGGTTAAATGTAATCTATTTCGTTTTAGCAGGTAATGAGATAGTTACGTGATATCATTTCAGTATCTTTAATAGTATAACACAGATCCTATATTAATTGCAGTGGACCGTAAATACACGATACGGCATTAATTGTAGTTAAGACATTACACTTAAGTGCCAAAGAAACTGGTATAGGCATGCGTATTCATGTACAGATTAGGGCAAAAAAGGAAGAATGAATTGATCGTTGGTGTTAATAACGATCATCCTCCTTTACCTCCTCTGCATTACTGCAGATGACGTGTCACTGAGCACTTTTGTTCTGTGCATGCAGTACACGTGAGGCGACTAGTTGTTTCCACTTCACTGTGTGGAATACGAAGGTTCTGTTATAGTTTACTAACCTGCTGTCTTCAAGTTGATGTCCCCAGCGCAGAAAACAGCACGTAGATCGTAGGTTCTGTATCTTGAGGCAGAAATTGACCTTTAGTGAGGTTCTGTTCTGAAATAATGTATCACTTCTTTGGGATGCCACTCGCGTGTTTTAATATAGCCACACGAGGAGACTACATGATCTTAATACAACACCTTCTGATACAGCAAAGTACATGATCAAACACAATGTTTACGAAAATGTATCATTACACTATTTGTGTCTGTGCCTCATGAATACCTGAGTGAATCTTTTAATGGTTCAAATAGCTTTCAGCACTATGGGGCTTAACTTCTGAGGTCATCAGTCCCCTAGAACTTATAACTATTTAAAGGTAACTAACCTAAGGACATCACACACATCCACGCCCGAGGCAGGATTCGAACCTGCGACCGTAGCGGTCGCGCCGTTCCACACTGTAGCGCTTAGAACCGCACGGCCACACCGGCCGACTGAATCTTTTAATACTGAATACTGGCAAACACATCCTACTACAGACAACATTACTGTACATCTCGACTGCCTAATCCAGAGTGACGAACGGGAACTTAAATAAAAATTGGAAACACATCCAACGACAGACATGTCTGTTCTTCTCGACTGCCTAATCCAGAGTGACGAACAGCCCGAAACACTTTGCGCGCCATACCAGAAAGTCGTGACCCGAACACTTGCGAAGAGCTTCGTCTGCAATTTGGTCAGTCTTTTGTTTCTGATTTACATTGCTTTTAATAATTCTAAAATGACTGATTGATAGTCAGCTGTTGAGAGATATTTATATTAAAAAGTGAAGTCATTCCAATGAGTAGTTTAACTAATAACAATAACTATACTTTAAAGTTTTGGTGCGTCTTTCTCACGGGAATGGTACCGAATCTAACATCTGTCACAGGTACGTCACACCACATTTCGTCATCTATATACTTCTTGCATCTCCACTGCTCTGGGAATGGCTTCTTGGAGCCTAATACGATGGCTGGCTAAGCCAGAAATGTTACAAGATATATGTCAACAGGCAGAATACACCGCTGCGGTCGGCAAAGCCTATATAAGACAACAGGTGTCTGGCGCAGTTGTTAGAACATGCTGCGCGAGTAGCGAACAAGCACCAGCAACAAAACATGAAGAAGTCCAAAAATCAGTGACTCCGAAAAGAGAAGAAACAGAATCCATAGGCAGCTTTAGGAACAGCACTATGGGGTGCTTAACCTGTAACACCTATTTCCGATTTATTTTCTATCTGTATCGATATTTATATGTCAAATTGAACTCTTGCTTATGTAGAGTGCTGTATGTGTCATGGAATTTCTTGGACTATGTTTACGTATTTCAGTTATGTGAGTCCGCATCTCGTGGTCGTGCGGTAGCGTTCTTGCTTCCCACGCCCGGGTTCCCGGGTTCGATTCCCGGCGGGGTCAGGGATTTTCTCTGCCTCGTGATGACTGGGTGTTGTGTGATGTCCTTAGGTTGGTTAGGTTTAAGTAGTTCTAAGTTCTAGGGGACTGATGACCATAGCTGTTAAGTCCCATAGTGCTCACAGCCATTTTTTTCAGTTATGTGAACTTTTGGACGATGTCATTTAAACTGTGCTTTTGAATTTAAATAATCACTGGTATGATTGTTATATAATGTTCTGGAAATGTCTTGGTCCATAGTTAGGGAACGTAGAATTGAATGTAAAAAATCTGGGGAATCCCCGCAGCTGTGGAAGTAGCCTGGCGGAGTGGAATAGGTGTGGTTGGCGCACAAGTGGTAACTCGTCCTTTGTGACAGGTAAAGACTGTGGGCTGAGCAGTTCTGTAGTCAAAAGCTCGCTAGCAGTAGCGAATCATTGTGGCTCATATTCTTGGCGTTTTGAGCCCAGAAGAACTTAAGAGCTGTATTTATGGGCCTCGGATGCTGCATTTGATGACACTATTATCATGGCATGGTTTTTTGGCCCTATAAGAATATAATTCCGACACCAAGAAGATCTGTAACAGGGCGAGGCCAACAGTACTGTGATGACGGCATCGCCGCCGTGTTAACAGTCACTGCAAATTATGCAACCAGTACCACCAGCCTCCCACTATATTGTTTATGTTTTTGTTGGCTGATATTAATAATAATCGTGATATTGCTAAAAACTCTATCTTACGCCCGTGATTATCCCAAATAACAAACCTGGACAGGAATCCTATCCTAGTGAATTTAATTACGAGTGTCATAGTTTGTTATAGAAAGACTTATTCGGCAGCTGTAAAAATAGCTGTGATTTCTTTCTAATGTGTGGAGTTATAGTGTTTAAAGTTCAGTTTTATAGTTTGAGGTATACTCTACTTCCAGTCCATTTTTAAAGCAATCTGCAGTCATTTCCTTAAATAATTTGCCTTACTTGAAAAGCTGCCTCAAAATAGTAAAGTTGATGTGAAGTGAAAAGGACTATTAATTGTTGTATTTATGCACTTTAATCAGAATTAGAAAGTTTTATGAGTGTTCATTTCATGAGAAATTGTTAGAACTTGAATTTAATATTATGTTGGCATTTGCAAAGCCAACTGTATTTTGAACAGGTTAAAAGACTGCTTACCAAAGCACATATGTTGTTTAAAGAGTTATAGTTTGTTGTGCTTTACTTAATAATTTTTGATGGGGATACTTACTATTTTTCATACATACTTGTGTAATTTTGATAATGAGCATGATTCTTCAAACTATATACTATGCTAGTTAGTTAATGAAGCAAAACAAAGGCTCCTTCAGAGCCAGTGTAGTTAGATTAGCATTCTGTTTAATTGCTTCAGACCGAGCTTAGGAAAGAAATATATACTGTATTACTTATTCTAATGCATGTTGGTTAATGCACAGGCATAGAGACTCTGTACTAAGCAATGATGTTATGGAGTATGATCAGTGACAGACCCTCTCATCTAAATCAGAATCATTTCGTGCTCGTCCCTGTTTAGTATAGCTACTAGTTTCATGTGGTTTGGTAACTGGTTCTAAAAACTGCTGCATCTAATTCATTTAAGGTACGTGTTGCTGAGAGGCGTATGTTACTGTTTGCTAACTCACTCGCCATTTGTTCACCCACTTCCTACGTTAGTAGCACATTTATCTGCAAGGCTAGCTAAATGTGTTCTAAGTGAGAACAGGTATAAAGAAAGAGTTCAGTGTATGTGTGTGTGTGTGTGTGTGTGTGTGTGTGTGCGTGTGAAGTAAGGTTGGGTTAGCCTTAGCGCTGTGTTCTGCATTATTATACTATTTGAGACAAGAATGCCTAATTAAGTTAGCGACCGATATTAATAGGTAATCTTACAATGGGCTTTTGTGGTGGGGAACGTCTGTTTCAGACCCACCTGTTTACTGTTGGTTATATTTTAATGGAGTATTTCGAAAACGAACCCCAGTTTGATTGTTCTGTTGCGATTGTGTTATATCACGGTCACTATTTCTCAAAATTTCCAAGCATCGATTGCTGTTTGAGGGGTCGGTGTTACCGTTAGAAACCTACGTCACACCGAGGCTAGAAGCCTTATGATGTCAAACGGCGTGCATTTATTAGATCGGTTACTGATGCTACAATGGCAGAGTATCAAGATTTAAGTGAGTTTGAACGTCGCACGAGCGATGGGACACAGCGTCTCCGAGGTAGTGATGAAGTGCGGATTTTCCCTTGCGACCGTTTTACGGGTGTACTGTGAATATTAGGAATCCTTGAAAACATCAAATCTCCGACATCGCTGCGGCCGGAAAAAGATCTTGCAGGAACGGGGCCAACGACGACTGCACTGAATCTTTCAACGTGATAGAAGTGCAACCCTTCTACAAGTTGCTGCAGATTTCAATACAAGGCCATTAACAAGTGCCAGCGTGCGAACCATTCAACGAAACATCATTGATATAGGCTTTCGGAGCCGTGAGCCCAGTCGTGTACCAAACCGCACAACACAAAGTTTTACGCCTCGCCTGGGCCCACCAACACCAACATTGGACTGTTGATGACTGGAAAAATGTTTCCCGCTCGGACTAATCTCGTTTCAAATTGTATCGAGCGGATGGGCGTATACAGGTGTTGAATCATCCTTATGAATCCATGGACCCTACATGTCAGCAGGAGACTGTTGAAGCTGGTGGAGGCTCTGTAACTGTGTGGGGCGTGTGCAGTTGTAATGATATGGAATCCTTGACACGTCTGGATACGACGCTGGCAGGTGACACGTACGTAAGAATCCTGTCTTATCACCTTCATCCGCTCATGTCCATTGTGCATTCCGACGGACGTGGGCAATTCCAGCAGGACAATGCGACACCCCACACGTCCAGAATTGCTACAGAGTGGCTCCAGGACCGCTCTCCTGAGTTGAAACACTTCCGCTGGCCACCAAACTCCCCAGACATGAACATTATTGAGTATATCTGGGATGCCTCGTAACGTGCCGTTCAGAAGAAAGCTCCACCCGCTCGTGCTCTTACGGATTTATGGACAGCCCTGCAGGATTCATGGTGTCAATCCCCTCCAGCGCTACTTCAAACATTTGTCGAGTCCATGCCACGTCGTGTTGCCTCGCTTCTGCTTGCTCACGGGAACCCTACTCGATATTAGGCAGGTGGACCAGTTTCTTTGACTCTTCAGTGTATCTTGTAAATTCCTTCGAGAAAAGATATTTTTCCTATTGCTACTCTCTTGTCTACTTAGGCCATCGACAATTATTTTGCTACACACATACCAAAACACATCTTTATGTTATAGACTCATGGCTTAATTAATTCCCTCAGCAACATCTGAGGGAATTACGCTTGTTTATCTTTTGTTGATATTCGTCCTATGACCTCCTTTCAAAACGCTACCAATTCCTTTAAACCGATCTTCCAAGTCCTTTGCCAGCCATAGTAGAATTACAATGTCATCGTTAAACCTTAAAGTTCTATTTCGTCTCCCCAACATTTAATTCCCTTTCTAAATAACACCTCAGAGCCAATATCAGTTAAATTAAATAAATTAAATTACTATCAAATCCACCTTCATTAATAGTATTTCACCATCAAATCCGTTATAAACAAAAATCTATTGTAACCCACCTGTGTTCAAAACTGTTGTTGCTCACCACAAAAAAAGGGCATCAGTATAAGAACCATATGCCCAAGACTATCTTAAAAACATCAAAGCTGAGTAAATACGGTTTCAGGTTAAATACAAGCATTACTCATCCCAAGACGTCGTCGTTGTTGTCTTCAGTACCATGGAGCTCCCCACAATACCTCACTCTCTCATCGTTTACCAAAGTTTTTGAAAATTTGATGTATTCCTGAGTAATATTCCAACTGAGCAGCTGTAATATCCTCAGAAAATCCACAGTTTGGATTTCAGAAGAGTTTCTCTGCTGGGAATGCCATTTACACTTTCGTTCGCCAAATTTTACAAGCACTAAATAACGAAACAGCAGCGTTTGGTTTTTCCTGCGACCTACGTAAGTCACATGACTCTGTGAATCACAATATACTACTAGATAAAATAAAGTTTATAGGATTGCCAGCCATAGTAGAATTACTATGTCATCGTTAAACCTTAAAGTTCTATTTCGTCTCCCCGACATTTAATTCCCTTTCTAAATAACTACTTGGTTTCCCTTACTGCTTTCTCAGTGTACAGATTGAATAACACGGGGAATACGCTACCACCTTTTTTCACTACCTTCACAACTACTAACTTCCTTTCCTGTCCATGAAGACTTGTAACTGGAGAATGGTCTCTATACAAGTAGTAGATAACTATTCGGTCTTTGCATTTTATCTCAGCTACCTTGAGAATTTTAAAGAGAGTTTTACAGCCAACATTGTCAAAAGCATTTTGTCGGTCAGTATACGCCATAAATGTAATTTCGCCTTTTCTTAACCTAAGGTTAGATGCCTCGCAAGGACCCGAACTAATGTTCCCCGAGGTTGGTTTTTGTCAGTCAGTCCATTCTTCTGTAAATAACTCGTGTTAGTATTTTGCGACGATGATTCCAAAAGACCATTGACCTTTACTCATTTTACTGCTGACCCTGAACTAAAGTGCACCTCAGGCGATGTTAATTTTGTTGTTGTTGTGGTCTTCAGTCCTGAGACTGGTTTGATGCAGCTCTCCATGCTACTCTATCCTGTGCAAGCTTTTTCATCTCCCAGTACCTACTACAACCTACATCCTTCTGAATCTGCTTAGTGTATTCATCTCTTAGTCTCCCTCTACGATTTTTACCCTCCACGCTGCCCTCCAATACTAAATTGGTGATCCCTTGATGCCTCAGAACATGTCCTACCAACCGATCCCTTCTTCTGGTCAAGTTGTGCCACAAACTTCTCTTCTCCCCAATCCAGTACTTCCTCATTAGTTATGTGATCTACCCATCTAATCTTCAGCATTCTTCTGTAGCACCACATTTCGAAAGCTTCTATTCTCTTCTTGTCCAAACTATTTATCGTCCATGTTTCACTTCCATACATGGCTACACTCCATACGAATACTTTCAGAAATGACTTCCTGACACTTAAATCAATACTGGATGTTAACAAATTTCTCTTCTTCAGAAAAGCTTTCCTTGCCATTGCCAGCCTACATTTTATATCCTCTCTACTTCGACCATCATCAGTTATTTTGCTCCCCAAATAGCAAAACTCCTTTACTACTTTAAGTGTCTCATTTCCTAATCTAATTCCCTCAGCACCACCCGACTTAATTAGACTACATTCCATTATCCTTGTTTTGCTTTTGTTGATGTTCATCTTATATCCTCCTTTCAAAACACTGTCCATTCCATTCAACTGCTCTTCCAAGTCCTTTGCTGTCTCTGACAGAATTACAATGTCATCGGCGAACCTCAAAGTTTTTATTTCTTCTCCATGAATTTTAATACCTACTCCGAATTTTTCTTTTGTTTCCTTTACTGCTTGCTCAATATACAGACTGAACAACATCGGGAGAGGCTACACCCCTGTTAATTTTACAAATTAAAAATATAAATCTTAGAAGTTGAATGCAGTTAAATACCATATCTATATCTGGTAAACACTGACGTCTCTTATCGTACCTGAGAGGAGGTCACATGTATAATAATAATAATACGTACATATCTCCTACAATACGAAACACTAATCACAGTGACTTTGCACTTTTGGACAATGTAATGTATGTTGTTGTTAAATACTCTTCTTTCATGCAGTAGCAAAGGTCTCGCAATGTCTAGTGGAGTAATTCTCTGACTTGGTACAATATTCAATAAGAACGAAGTTGAATGAATTTTTACGGTCGTTAAACTGAGAAGAAGTCTTCCACGAAGAAACAAAAGTTGTACCTTTTGCAGAGAGGTGGCACAGTGATCCTGCCACGGAAGACTTAAGTCTCCTTTGTTGAATGCAGCGCTACACTCACCTGCAAAAAGAGAATACAGGCATCAGCTTCCAACATTTAGATTATTCTGATTATTCTATAAAGCTAATGTTATTATACAGTAAGATTTAAATAATTTTGTGTAGTATGCATTGACACATATGAACATAGAAGGTGAGCCTGAGAAGTTCGGTGAATGGCCTCATAAAATAAAGGCAACAAGAGTTACAAACAAACAGTGGTGGTGTGTTGCTGGATAACGGCATAATTACAGACGCTCATACATGGTGCCACCAATACGATCTGGGGACCAAGCGACAGTTAAAGGCAGGGTGTTCGTCGACTTCCCCCCCTCCTTCGGGTAAAAATTCATGTTGGATCTAGTCCTCGCTGTTAAAACAGGCAACGAACATTGTCAAAATCCTGGATTTTGTCAGCAATTACTTTTGGGAGACGGAGAAGACTATGAACACCATGGCACTGACATCAGCTTGGTCTGCAAAACGTATTGGTAGTACCAGGTCTCATTTCCCGTAATGATGTTGTAAGAGGTCCATGACTAAGGAATTTTTTGCAAGCGCACTCGAGCAGATGTAATTTCGATGAATTGCTCACGCGCTGCCTGCGATATGTAAGCTATAAGTCGAGAATCTCAGACCAGAGAGCAGTGTTGTATGCAGTAAGAGCAGTGTCAGTAGCAGTAGAGTAAGTAGTAGCGAGCAGTCGTGTGTATCGAGTTGGCTGGGCCGGTCGTTGGGAGTGATGGCGTGCCTGAACGATGTAGTATAAGGTAAAAGCAGCCTCGCGCATATGTACTATTGTTATATCAAGTCCCATGTAAATGTTTTTACAAAAATCTCTTAATAATAATCTTTCTTATAAAAATTAACTTTTGACAATCATTCCTCTCAATTTAAAGAATTTACTAATTTCTCCAATCCATGGTCATCCCGATTATTGTAAAGAAAAATCAGTTGTTTCTTTTATACATGATAAATCTATCGGCCAGCTTTGCACTGGGCTGCGCCAGAAAAATTTCTTATAGGAGCAGATATATATGCGTTATCCGGCGACCTTATTTGAGGTAAGAATTTTCAATTTATTCAGTATGATCTTTCAGGGACGTGACGCAGCACTGCTGACGTCCAAATCTACCAGTTTAGATTCACAATCAGTCAATTATTGAAAGGTTATAAGTGAGCCACAATTTTATTGAGAGATTAGTCACACTGAATTATTGGTAGGTTACGGAATTTATCTGTTGGGAGCTTACAATGTGGATATCCAACAGCGCGTGACCACAGTACTTCGTGCGATTCCACAAGAAGCATTTTCTGCCGGTTTCCGACAGCTTTAGAGCAGATGTCAGAAGTGTGTCGTAGCCAATGGTAATTACTTTGAAGGTCAGTAGAGGGATTTTGTTTCTAAGTCTTGTCTCCTTCATTTTATGAGAGCTTTCAACGAACTTTTCTGATGCTCCTTGTATGTTGTTGTAGTTAGTTTTATGTCTCAAATGCTAAAGTACAGTATTAGACACTTCATATCAAGTTTACTAAATTTTCCTAATTTTTCAAAGCCCTTTGCTCTTAGACCGTCTTTGTGGTGACCTTCGTATTATAGTCTTTGACCATAGCTCAGAGTGAATACCCTAAGGGTAAAACGTTATTACCGAAAATTGCTTCTACTCTGGGTTAATTTTCAAAGAAGTTTTGTGCACCCTTCAGAAGACGAGTTAAGAATGGCTCTGAGCACTATGGGACTCAACTGCTGAGGTCATTAGTCCCCTAGAACTTAGAACTAGTTAAACCTAACTAACCTAAGAACATCACAAACATCCATGCCCGAGGCGACGAGTTAAGAATTTGAACTGCGGATAATTACCTTTTACACCACATATAAAATTTTCAGTGTATGAAGTATTGTCGAAATTGTCACAAATATGACGCATGACTCAGTTAACATATATGCTAATCAGGTGCGGGTTTCGTGAAAGAGAGAACACACACACACACACACACACTTAGATACATACATACACTCGGTCCACAGCCAGAGAGAGTAAGAGTTTTTAAGTGAATGGGTGTAAGTTCATTCTTCAGTACTTCTTGTGACCTAAATTCCGAAGAGAACCAAGAAAAATTTATGTCGACTGCTTCAATGGGATAAAACCCTTATGCTTTATTTCATACTTAAACTTCTGTTCAGATTATTCAGACATTAAAGCTTCATGGTTAATTGTAATCGTGTAACTGACCGTGTCTCAATCGTGTACCGGACCGTGTCTCTGGTGGGCAATGATCTCACACTCTGAGCTATCCAGGACCGACTCACGACCCGCGCTCCATTGTCGTCTCTCCTAACTTTCAGGTTGTGCATAAGTTCTCGTGATTGCTGTATGGAACGCTAGAACGATAATGGTAAAGGTAGAGCTGTGAGCCCAGGTTGTGAAACGTGGATGGGTAGTTAAGACGGTAAGATCATTGCCAGTCAAAAGCGTGGTTCGGGTTCGAGCCCCGGTTTGGCACAGTTATAACCTGACAAGAATTTTCAGACAGCAAGCATTCTACTGCGGAGTGGAAGATTCACTCTAAAATTATTTTGCTGTTGTTTTTGTAATCAAGTTTGTCCTGATCGTATTTGGAGAGCAATAATTATGCTGTACGCACGCGGAGCCAATGTCTGCTGTAAATATTTCGAGTTCAGGCCCTTACGCACGTTGTAATGCAAGCGGAACAACTATAAAAAGGGTCTCCAAATATATGGATGCCATGCCAGTAAGGTGTAAACAATAATTTTAGAGCCCATTTTTAGTTGTAACATCCATGAAACGATTTTTGAAGGAGATGGCGTACCTTATGGACTAATGTAAACGTACCAAAGCCAGTAGGTTCAAATAACCAATTTTCATCACAGTTTAATTTTTAAATTAAAATAATTTCATCTTATTGTACAGTTACGTAGAACTAAGAATCCGTAATCCATTTCTTTTTCTTGTGGCGTTGTCCTGCTCGGTGCAGTGCCGACATTGCTATTAAAGGACTGGCATAGTTAATTTAGGCAATAGCTTTGGCACTATGGTAACTCCGACTCCCGTAAGGTCATCGAAATTAAGTATCCTTGAGCTTGGCTAGCACTTGGATGGATTACCCTCTGGGTCTGCCGAGCGCTGTTGGCAAGCGGGGTTCAATTTAGGAACTGCTTGACCAAGAAGTAGCGGCTCCAATCACTAAAACTGATAACGATCTGCAGAGAAGTGTACTTATTACATGCCCCTCCATATCCGCATCCATTGATGTCTGTCGGTTGAGGATGATACGGCGGTCGGTCGGTACCGTTGGGCTTCCGAATCTTATTTGGACGGAGTCGTTGCATGGTTAATTTAACGCGTCACCGGATGCCCTACTTGTCGCTACCCCGTTACGCGTGAGAAGCACATGGAGGTTGCAAATGCAGCAAATATATTCGTTCTCGTGTGTAGTATACATGTAGTAAAGTGTACAAATTCCTTCAGTGCTGTAAATAACACTAACGTTATATCGTTAACGTCGATATGCAGCAGGATTTTAAAACATATATTGTGTTCGAGCGTAATGAATTGCCTTGAAGGAAACGGTCTGTTGACACACAGTCAACATAGATTAAGAAAACATCGTTCTTGTGAAACACAACTAGCTCTTTATTCACATGAAGTGCTGAGTGCTATTGACAAGGGATTTCAGATCGATTCCATATTTCCGGAAGTCTTTTGACACTGTACCACACAAGCGGCTCGTAGTGAAATTGCGTGCTGATGGAATATCGTCTCAGTTATGTGATTGGATCTGTGATTTCCTGTCGGAGAGGTCGCAGTTCGTTGTAATTGACGAAAAGTCATCTAGTAAAACAGAAGTGATTTCTGGCGTTCCCCAAGGTAGTGTTATAGGCCCTTTGCTGTTCCTTATCTATGTAAACGATTTGGGGGACAATTTGAGCAGCCGTCTTCGGTCGTTTGCAGATGACGCTGTCGTTTATCGACTAATAAAGTCATCAGAAGATGAAAACAAACTGCAAAACGATTTAGAAAAATAATCGGAATGGTGCGAAAAGTGGCAGTTGACCATAAATAACGAAAAGTGTGAGGTCATCCAGATGAGTGATAAAAGAAACGCGTTTAACTTCGGTTACATGATAAATCAGTCTAATCTAAAGGCCGTAAATTCAACTAAATACATAGGTATTACATCATCATCATCATCATCATCATCATCATTTAAGACTGATTATGCCTTTCAGCGTTCAGTCTGGAGCATAGCCCCCCTTATACAGTTCCTCCATGATCCCCTATTCAGTGCTAACATTGGTGCCTCTTCTGATGTTAAACCTATTACTTCAAAATCATTCTTAACCGAATCCAGGTACCTTCTCCTCGGTCTGCCCCGACTCCTCCTACCCTCTACTGCTGAATCCATGAGTCTCTTGGGTAACCTTGCTTCTCCCATGCGTGTAATATGACCCCACCATCTAAGCCTGTTCGCCCTGACTGCTACATCTATAGAGATCATTCCCAGTTTTTCTTTGATTTCCTCATTGTGGACACCCTCCTGCCATTGTTCCCATCTACTAGTACCTGCAATCATCCTAGCTACTTTCATATCCGTAACCTCAACCTTGTATTACACTTACGAACAATTTAAATTGGAAGGCACACATAGAAAATGTAGTGGGGAAGGCTAAACAAAGACTGCGTTTCATTGGCAGGACACTTAGGAAATGTAACAGACCTACTAAGGAGACTGCCTACACTACGCTTGTCCGTCCCCTTTTAGAATACTGTTGTGCGGTGTGGGATCCTTACCAGGTAGGACTGACGGAGTACATCGAAAAAGTTCAAAGAAAGGCAGCACGTATCGTATTATCGCGAAATATAGGAGAGAGTGTCATAGAAATGATACAGAATTTGGGATGGACATCATTAAAAGAAAGGCGTTTTTCGTTGCGACGGAATCTTCTCACGAAATTCCAGTCACCAACTTTCTCCTCCGAATGCGAAAATATTTTGTTGACACCGACTTACATAGGGCGGAACTATCACAAAGATAAGATAAGGGAAATCAGAGCTCGTACGGAATGATATAGGTGTTCATTCTTTCCGCGCGCTATACGAGATTGGAATAATAGAGAATTGTTAAGGTGGTTCGATGAACCCTCCGCCAGGTATTTAAATGTGATTTGCAGAGTATCCATGTAGATGTAGATGAACGCTTCTTCACCAATGCAAGACGACACATAACCTCCCTGAAACAGCACTGTCTGCCAAATACACAACGCCCATGTATGCGACAGACGTTTCCAACGATGTAGAGAGTTTCCAACGATGAGAGAGTACAACTCATGATGATGGCATGACCATCGAACTGTGTAGTGGTGTTAAAAATAAATGTGCCCGAAGCAGAATACCAATACTTCTCGTATAAAAATATTGCCGTTACTACGCGGACGGGACAATGTTGCAATTTTTTTTTAATTTAATTTTATTTTATTTTTTTAAGAATATTGCACCCACACGTTTCGTGTGAAGGTATGGCTGCACGAATGCAGTACTGATTTTTATCAGATTTTTATATTAGTACTCCAGTAATATCTGTACAGTACTTACAGTAGTTCACGGGTCATAAACCTGATCACTCGATTTTTCGCGCATCTGCGTATCGTCCCTAATGGCCTGGTTTGTAAACAGGTTGCCGTAGCCACACCCCGAGATAGACACTTTCATCTCGCACTACACCGCTTAGTTCTGTTTCTACCGCACAGAGAGCAGTAGGAAGAGGTGCACGGTATCTGTTAGTCGGCCAATGATCTATGCGAAACGTGACTGCTAGTTGGGTCGTGCGGTGGCGCAGTCAGCGAGCGTGCGCCGAGTCAGGAAAGCGCCGCGCCTGGGGCAGCAGGCCGTGGTGACTCTGACCTTGACCGCTAGAGGCGCTGCCTGGAGCGGCGACACCGTAAGCTCGGCTCTCACTAGTCACAGCGCGAAGGAGAGCTGCGTCATGGCTTCCTCTGCTAGTTGTCACCTAATATGAGCACAGGGGATACGGTAGAAAGTGGTTATAAATGCGTCGAAGGGACTGACGGTTTATGGTCGTTATAGCCAACACTCACACAAACCGGGTTTCAAATAAGTACACCTATAGCATTATTGTACAGCATTTGTGGAGGTGACTGGAGAGGAATTTTTCCATGTTTATGCAGAAGGTATAGCAGTAAAATACCAGCAAAACGTAAAAGCCTTTATTAAGTAAAGAAAGAAGTATCAACAATGTAAACTGTTCAATAATGTCGAAGCCGGCCGCTGTGGCCGAGCGGTTCTACGCGCTTCAGTCCGGAACCGCGCTGCTGCTACGGTCGCGGGTTCGAATCCTGCCTCGAGAATGGATGTGTGTGATGTCCTTGGGTTAGTCAGGTTTAAGTAGTTCTAAGTTATAGGGGACTGATGACCTCAGATGTTAAGTCCCATAGTGCTTAGAGCCATTTGAGCCAATAATGTCGAAAACGGCCTTGGATGAGAACCAGATAAGATGTTAAGCATGTTCAAAACTTGTCATAAATGCTGTAGCCTAGAGTAGAGGGTGTTTATAAATGAATAACGCTTTATAATATTTATTACACTAATCTTACAGTTATAAATGATATGTCAAAGGAAAGAGCAACTCAAACAGTTTTAACAAGAACCTTATAAATGTTCAATGTGGGCACCATTTGTCACACGGTGGTTGAACTTCACCGTATCCAAGCGCTGGATAGACCTAAAGGGGCCCAATGACAGGGATTGCTTTGCATGGCCTCCACGTTCACCCAAGCTAACACCATGCGATTTTTTCCTTTAGGGCTTCATCAAGGATCGTGTGTACTCGCCTCCGCTACCAGCAAACCTCCCTGAATTAAGAAACTGGATTGAAGCAGCTGTTGCTACAATCACTGAAGACACACTTACCAACTTTTGGGAAGAACTCGGCTATAGACTTGATGTGTGCCGTGTGACAAATGGTGCTCACATTGAACATTTAGAAAATTCTTGGTAAAACTGTTTGAGTTGCTCTTTCATTTGACATATCATTTATAACTGTAAGTTTAATATAATAAATATTATAAAGTGTTAAAACGCTGATATTCATTTATAAACACCCTGTATAATAGTCATTAATGACACAACTCCGCTCCAGTTATTGTATTACAAACAATAAATCAGCTGTAGCAACAGACATTATTCTACACATAAATCACACGATTACCTACATTTTCTCCTACGTTTCTATTTAAAATTTTGTACGAGCGTGATATACTGCACGTTGCGCATTGGAAATGTGTAAGACACGTAAAGAAGAAACATCAATAACGAATAGGTCTACTCTATTATTCCCCTTATGTGCTTTGCAAAAAAAAGTTGCCTAGTTTCTTAATATATGCTTTAACTTTAAAATGGATAGAATAACGCATACTATATTATACCGCCCTACTTAAGGTAATCAGTTATCTTTCCTTCTTATTTTACACTTAAGATGTCAACACGTGTTTTGCATTTGACGAAGCATTCGTCTTAACGGCTGATTTGAAACCAACAATCTGCAGAAGAAAGGAGTTTCAAAATAATCATTACATTGTTGTTAGTAATCCCCAAATACGTAACAAGAAAAAATGAACATTGGGCAGTATAGCCGATGTATGTCTATAAAATGTAATTAAAATTACGTCGCTTTATATGATAAGTCGCAATAAGCGAAGTCGTATTAAGCGATTTTTCAAATATAGCTTATATATAGGATTTATACGGGACCATTAAAATTCTCTGTTATAGACAGTACGTCGTTAAAAGCGATGTCGCTGTAACCAGAATCGGATTTATTCACCTACTCTTACGCCTCCTGTAAGCTGGTATTGGATTTGTTAATAGATGACCTACCCGATAAGGCTCGCAGACAGGCAACACTCACTACCAATGACGACGGTGATAGCACTGCAGAATGAATTTTCATTCTGCAGCGGAGTGTGCGCTGATTTGAAATTTCCTGGCAGATTAAAGCTGTGTGGCGATCCTGAAATAGTATCTTTACTTTCCACGTGCAAGCGTTCTATTGTTTGAGCGTTCCAGGCCCAACTCACGACCCGAGGTTACACCTTCACCTCCCCCAGTATTTCATTTCCTACCATCCAAACTTCACAGAGGTTCTTTTGTATGCCCTTCGGGACTAGTACTTACGGAAGAAAGGATATTGCGGAGAATGGCGTAGCCCCATCCTAGGGGATTGTTTCCAGATTAAATTTTAACTCTGCAATGGAGTGTGGGCTGATCTGAAAGGATTGTTTGGGCACAAGTAGTCAAGATAGAGATTTACAGCGCCGATGTTAAGGAAGAGAAATACTCGAAAACAAAATATTATCGTGAAAGTTCTTCTGTACGCACACACGCACGCACACATACACACACACACACACACACACACACACACACACACACACACACACACACACACACACGAATTCTTACCGCGACAGTTCTTAAATACGCAGTTTAAAACACAGACGGAAGTCAGTAATGAAGTGATTAAGATACTAAGGCATCACGTGGCAGGCTTATCACTGGACTGGAAAAGCTTGAGCCAGCCAGTATGTGACGTAGTAAAATGTCCGTCCTTTAAGCTTAGTGGTCCTGACAAGGCACAAAGTTTTAAAAGCCTTGCAACAATCTTCTTATCGTTCGCTAAAACTGAGGCTTAAGTTCGCCTTATGCATCACGCGTAGGGAGGGGAGCTAGGTGTGAGTCCTGTCACTACAGCAACGGTTCCCAATCTGGGGGTAATTAGCCCATGAGGAGTAAAATGAAATCCATGAGGAGTTAAATGAAATTTTCTGAGGGGTAAAAACTAAACGATTTGCTTCTGTTTCATTCATGTAACTAAACTATTTTCTAAATATCATTACTATTATCACAGATTTGTAAGACTATAACATTTATTATGTAAGTCATCAATACTTACTTTTTCTTAATTAGTAGTGTTAATCCGGTGAAGGTTACAGGTTCCTCAAGTATTCCGCCCACTACACACATACGTTGTCCTTTGTCCCGTATACTGCTGATGATAAAAGTGAGACATGCACGTAACAAATGCTAAATATCTCAAGAAAATGTCTTTTTCCCAGTTGCAGCCGTCGCGAAATTGCTTCTTTACTCACTTTGAAACAGATAAAAGAATTAATTGACAGTACCACACAGCAGTAGCTACATAAGGCTGTACGCAGTACTATCATTATTAGACTGGCTAGAGACAAAGCATTAACAGCCTGAAGACGTCCAATTTGTGCCAGTCCAGAATTAGAGACGCCAACGATCAAGTGATTCACAAACAGTAAGTTCAGTGCACACATCTGGATTTGTCTGATTTCAGATATGGTGGCAGTGTGTAGGTTAAGCATATGCCGCAGTGGAGAGGAGCAACGCAGAGGAAGTGTTGTGTACATAGTTCCGCGTAGTCAGCGCGTACACAACTTTCCCACTAGAGCGCGCCCCGCTAAGCACAATTTTTTTTTTTTTTGTTTAGTGTATAGTGTGGACTGAAGAGATCATCCTTGATGACTTATTCTTCTAGGATGGGATGTAAGGATAAAAGGAAAACACTTTATTTATTACACATTCAGTTAGGCTTGGGCACGCAATGGGTCCTTTAGCCTGCTGTCTTTGGTGATGTCCATCTCCTGTGAAGGGTGAAATGTGTCAAGGCTGTTATGTGTGACTGCTTCCTCGTGTTACGACAGATTGCCTATGTGGGGTGAAACGTTATTGACTTCGGTACTCGATACTTGTGCCATCTTGCAGGGTTTACCGTTCCTACCGTTTGTAATTGTCGAACTTCGTCCCTAAGGGCATCGATCTTGTCAAAAACTCGTAGAGCCTTGTCATGGACCTTCTCTTGTATAGTGGTCTCGTGGAGTGCGGTGCGGATGTCGACGTTTCTTGTCCACCATGGAGCTCCTGTGATCCATCGATAGCAAATGTTTTGCAGCGCTTGGAGTTTGTTGCAGTTGGAGACGTATGTAGTTCCCCACGAGGTGGAGCCATACAACATTGTGGGTTCCACCGTTGCCTTTTACAATTGGAGTCTAGTCTTAGGGTTGAGATCCTTACTCTTCAGGAACGGAATCAATGACCTGGCCATCTTCTGGGCTGCCGTCTTCTTGTCGTCAATATGCTGCGTAAAGAGTAATTTTTTGTCAAGGTAGACACCGAGATACTTCACTCCCGGCGACCATGGGATAAATTGGTCAGCTATTTGGAGTCTGTCGTTCAGAACTGGTTTCCTGCGTGTGAACAGAACGGCTGCCGTCTTCGTCGGTTCGGTCGTTATCTTATTTTGCAGCGCCCAGCGTTCCATTACAGCAAGTTGCCGTTGCATCCTAGCGATTAGCTGGTCCAAGTGTCGTCCAGTTGTCAGAAAGGCCGTATCGTCCGCATAGAAACTCGCCGTAACATGGGGGACTCTTGGGATGTCATTTATACACAAGTTGAAAAGTGGAGGCGAAATGACAGAGCCCTGCAGAATTCCTGCGGAGATCAGTTTCATTTCGGAGTTTTTATCGCCGACTCGGACATACAGTTTCCTGTCCTGCAGAAAGCTGTCTATGAGTCTAATGTAACAATCCGCAATAGGGGTAGTGCGATGCAGTTTGACGATAAGATTGGGCGGCAACACCTTATCGTAAGCTTTTTCGATGTCAAGGAAGACACCAATCGTTAAGTGCTGCTTGTTGTATCCTTCTTGTATCCGTTCGGTGATCCGTAGAAGTTGAAGTTCGGCAGATAACTTGTCCTTGAAACCGAATTGTTCGGGTCGTATAACATCATGCGCTGTCAGCGTGTCATAGCGCCTCTGCAACAGCACTCTCTCGAGCACCTTGCCAAGGGACGGCAAGAGGCTTATTGGCCGGTAACTGTTGGGTTCTGCTGGGTCTTTACCTGGCTTGGGTATTGGAACTACTCGAGCCGTCTTCCATGCCGTAGGAAAATATCCCCGCAGAAGGCAGCTATTGAGAATTCGGGTAAGGGCACAGTTGGCTTCCTGGGCAACTGTTTCAAATCGGTGTTGCTTATGGAGTCGTTGCCCGGCGCATTATTCCGAGTCTTCCGGATAATTTTACGGATCTCTGCTGGTGTGGTGAGATGTGGGCGGCTCTGCACAGGCGCAGTACGAAAAGCAGTCCATTCTGCTGTAAAGACGGCTTCCTGTTCTTGCAGGCGGACGTCGTTCACGGGGGTCGCTGGTGTAGACATCTCTTCTTGGTAAGTCGTAGCATACAGCTCCGCCTGGGCGAGTTCGTCATAGCGCAGGCCATCTGGTCCTCTGATGGCTCGTTTAGGTGGCCGCTGGTGTCGTATTTTCTTGACTACCTGACATTCGTTCTTGGTTCGAAGTAAGAATTCATCCATCTTATCTTCCCAGACCTGCTGTCGCCACTTGGCCACTCTCCTGTGCAGTTCTCGTGTTAAGACGTGTGTTTCTCGTCGATCGATCGGGTTTCTATAGCGGAACCAACGTTGCCTGCGCCTGTTTCTCTGTGTCTTCAGTTCTTGGAGTAGAGGAGGGAACTCGTCGAAAGCTACTACAGGGTAGACCGTGTGAGTAGTTGCCCTCCGTTTGGCTACCTTTATCTTCCGCGTCAAAATTTGTACCGCGATGTCGATGGCTTCGGTGTTGAAACGTCCTGCGTCGGGCAGATATTGTAGTCAAGATATGTCCGAAATTCACCCCAGTTCAGAGTTTGTGAGGTTGGGGGCGGAAGGTTGGCCATTGCGTTTTCCACTATACTGATAACAGGTCGGTGGTCAGACGAAAGATCGTCGACGGTGCGGAGCTGGAGGTTCGTCTCAATATTTTTGATGACAGCAATATCTAGGACGTCTGCTTCTTGCCCATCGACGTAAGGAATCCGTGTGGGCTCGCGTGGGCCATGGACTGTGATGCCCAGTTCTTCTTCCATGGCAATCAAAGTTCGTCCACGAGGGTTCGTACGCCGGGAATTCCATGCGACGTGTTTGCTGTTAAGGTCACCTCCTAGGAAGATTTTGTCAAAATTGGTGAAGATACTCCTTAGGTTGTCTGACACCAGGTTTTTACCGGGGCTGTTGTACGCCGCAATGAAAGTGATGTTGCCTGCCGTCGATCGAACCGTTACTGCTGTTGCCTCCAGATGTTGGAGGTGTGGTAGTGTTTCATGATGGTGCTAAGCACAACAGCGCAGGTGCAGCGCTCATCCGTCTCCGCACTACGAGATGGCGCTGCCTTAGAGACGGACCAAATTCTGCTTCCGCCGATCTGCGTATTAATATGTAATGCAGCTAATGAGATTGCTGCTAACGTAGAACCTTTTCTCCTCGTGGATCACACTCGCGCAGTGATACCTGAACGTGTGAGGTATTATAACAAGTGTACAGACCTCCGATTAGTCAGTCTGCATTAGTCTGCATTTATCTGCACCAGTCCTTACGAGTCTGCATTAGTCTGTACCAGTCTATAGTCAGGTTTCAGTCAGCACCTAATAAGATTACCACATTCCTGCACATAGCCATGGAGATAAATGAATAGACACTTTGTCAAGCATCAGAGATATGTGAGAATAAGATTAACATACCAAGACCAAAGGAACTTCAGATTGTCAATTGTAAACAGCATCCAGAATCAAGTTACATAATGTCTATGCTTTTTATTATTTTAATAAATGTGTGTGAAAATTAATCAAGTTCTGTTTAAAGTTGGTCACCGTCAATCTGCTACTCTAAGGGTGCAATTGGCATTTCTATCATCTGATCTAACGCCAGAAGATAAACACGCCACGATAAGACCACGAGACATATTGCTGACTCTCGCCTACTTCGTTAGAGTGACAAGTCAAATAATCTGGTGGTGTCTGTACCGAAGGTCTTACAGTACGCACACCACAGGAAGTAAGTTTTGTAGCATATGTCAACCCTCACTTGGATAGTTAGCTTTCTTAGCCGAGAAGCAGTTGTGGGTGACACTTGCGATGAACCACAAATTGGTTCATCATTCAAAAAATGGCTCAAATGGCTCTGAGCACTATGGGACTTAACATCTGAGGTCATCAGTCCCCTAGAACTTAGAACTACTTAAACCTAACTAACCTAAGGACATCACACACACCCATGCCTGGGGCAGGATTGGAACCTGCGACCGCAGCAGCAGTGCGGTTCCAGGCGGCCGGCGTTCATCATTCATTCTAAAACACACAAACAATATAAATGCCACTCATCTTTCCTACATCTTTCATCATTTTAAAAATAGAAGTGTTCCAAGAAAAGTCTTTCATTCTACAGTTCAGTTAGGTGCTAAAGTTGGTCACAATGTAGGGGAGAGGGGGAGGGGCAACAGATGGCAGGGGGAAGGGGAGGGCGGGGAAACTAGCTAATGTCTGATTGAACTCAGGGGTAGTGGTTTAAGAAATGTTCGGAGCCACTGCACTAGAGTGTGAAGGCAGCAGGTCCGGTTGACTTCATCCCATTGGAGTGGCCTGCATGAAGTTAGTGCGGGTGGATTATTGGATTCGCCGATTCCAGCCAGTCCTCCTACAACTGCGTGGCTATTCGGCTCAACAGCGAATGGCAGCCTGCAGAGGGAAGGTACATTTTGTCACGGTATGTTCCCTTAAGGCTATCCTTGAGTGGTTGGTCTGATTGTTTATGCCTGATGCTCTGCTTCCCAACAGAACGATACCTGCTTTGTTTGGTGCTGAAAGAAAAGCAGTTTGTCCTGTATTAATTGGACCGTCTTCCGCTGCTGGGTGCATTTGCTGCAATGTTTGTCTTCAGGGTAGCATCTCACACTTGTTTACTGTAGGATGCTAGCCACGTAACTAGTGGTGTGCACTACCTGCTTGCTGCAAACGGAGCGTTGAATATTCGAGGAACGTTTATTTTATTTTTTATTTATTTTTTCATACGGAATACACAATTAAATTCCGTTCTTACTAGTTGATTCTGAACAGTTTGTATCATAGCTGCCCCTGCTGGCTACATTGTTTAGCAGGCAGTAGTAGCTTTTATTTCGTTCTAGTTATTTAGATGGACGATTCCACTTACATGAGGTTTCTCATAACACAACTGAGTCTAACAGGAGTGGGATACTGCGGCCAGTGGAAAGAGAGTCGTTCAAAATGCGCTATACAGAGGGGAGCTACTGTTACAATTAGCAAGAGATGCATTTACTTTCTTTAGCAACTACGTTCTTGCAGTTAGTGACAAGGGAGCTAGGCAGCAGAATTACTGGACGTTGAACAATAATTCTGAATATTTATAATTCTGTATTTATCTTTCAGTATGTTATACAGTACACTACCGTTGACTTCGTCAGTACTATCGACAGTTTCCGATGGTATAGGACAGATCATGTCGAAGCACGACCACACATACAAAGGACAAGGGTCAATAGACGGGCTTTGAAAAATAGGCCACACTGTGCTCTAGAGAAGAAATTAAATTTCACTTAATACATGGAAAAATTGTGTAAATATGAACTGCAATCGCCAACAAATACACTCGATATACAAAGACGCAGCTGGCCGGAGTGGCCGTGCAGTTCTGGGCGCTACAGTCTGGAGCCGAGCGACCGCTACGGTTGCAGGTTCGAATCCTGCCTCGGGCATGGATGAGTGTGTTGTCCGTATGTTAGTTAGGTTTAATTAGTTGTAAGTTCTAGGCGACTGATGACCTCAGGAGTTAAGTCGCATAGTGCTCAGAGCCATTTGAACCATTTTGAACAAAGGCGGCGCTCGGAGTGGCCGCGCGGTTTGAGGCTCCATGTCACAGACTGCGCCGCCCCATCCGGCCGGGGGTTCGAGTCCTCCCTCGGGCATGGGTGTATGTGTTGATCTTAGCATAAGTTAGTTTAAGTAGTGCGTAAGTCTAGGGACCGATGACCTCAGCAGTTGGGTCCCTTAAGAATTCACACAGATTTGAACATATACAAAGGCTAACGATTGTTTAGCTGCCTCATTCACTCAGTTTTCGATGTTATGACCACTCAGTGAGGAAAAGGTAGTTGATTAATAATTCTCAAACAAATTGTAATAAGTGTTTTTTCTGTCTTCGTTCTTTTCTTGTAAGTAAGGCTGGGGTAACACTTGGATGGGTGACCATCCGGTCTGCCGAGCGCTGTTTGCAAGCGGGGTGCACTCAGCCCTTGTGAGGCGAACTGAGGAGCTACTTGATCGAGGAATAGCAGCTCCGGCCGGGAGGGCGGTATGCAGACCACACGCCCCTCCATATCCGCTGAGGATGAAATGGCGGTCGGTCGGTACCGTTGTGCCTTCAGGGTCTGTTCGGGCTGAGTTTAGTTTGATAAAAGCACACAGCACTCCAATATCTGTATAAATTCGTTGGCTAGCAATGGACCTGTTTAGTTTCTACCACGTATAAGGGACGCTCAAAAACTTTCCAATTGAAAGCGCTGCTACAGCGTATATAAGACGCAGCGCGACTCCGATATAGGCACATCAGCACCGACACGTCGGCAAGCGATTAATGTGGCAATGGTGTCATTCCGACGTGAGTGCGGTAAGTGCGGAAACGTGAACTACGGCGATAGTACAGGGCGATTCAAAAAGAATACCACAACTTTAGGAATTTAAAACTCTGCAACGACAAAACGCAGAGCTAATCACTATCTGTCGGCGAATTAAGGGAGATATAAAGTTTCATTTAGTTGTACATTTGTTCGCTTGAGGCGCTGTTGACTAGGCCATTTCAGCCGATAAAGTTTTTGGTCCCTTTTTCTCCGAAGGTGCTACTGTAACTGGACTACAGTATCTGGAGACGTTAGAGAATTGGCTGTTCCCTCAGCTCGAACAAGAAGCACAACAATTCATATTTCAGCAGGATGGAGCGCCACCACATTGGCACTTATCTGTCCGTAACTACCTGAACGTCAACTACCCGAGGCGATGGATCGGCCGCCAGGCAGCCCGTGACAGAGCACTTCATCACTGGCCTCCAAGAAGCCCTGATCTTACCCCCTGCGATTTTTTCTTATGGGGGTATGTTAAGGATATGGTGTTTCGGCCACCTCTCCCAGCCACCATTGATGATTTGAAACGAGAAATAACAGCAGCTATCCAAACTGTTACGCCTGATATGCTACAGAGAGTGTGGGACGAGTTGGAGTATCGGGTTGATATTGCTCGAGTGTCTGGAGGGGGCCATATTGAACATCTCTGAACTTGTTTTTGAGTGAAAAAAAAACTTTTTAAATACTCTTTGTAATGATGTATAACAGAAGGTTATATTATGTTTCTTTCATTAAATACACATTTTTAAAGTTGTGGTATTCTTTTTGAATCACCCTGTATAATGCGTCCATGCAGGACCATCGTATTGTTACTCTTCTCTTGGCTGCCAAAGGACAAGCACAAGTATATAACCACGTAGGCTGTGTATGGGGAAGTATGACGGCCGGAAACAACAGCTGTGGAATGGTGCGCCAAGTTCCGTGGTGGACGCGATTCGACAGAAGACGGGGTCCCGGGTTCGATTCCCGGTGGGGTCGGGGTGCCTCGGTGCCTCGAGATAACTGGGTGTTTGTGTTGTCCTCATCATTTCATCATCATTCACGAATGTGGTGAGTTTGGACTGAGCAAAGGTTGGGAATTTGTATGGGCGCTGATAACCGCACAGTTGAGCGCCCCACAAACCAAACGTCATCATCATCATCATCATCATCATCATCATCATCATCATCATCGACAAAAGACGCTGGTCGATCTGTGAAGGCCAGCCTCATCCATTCTGCCAATTCAAGTGGGAGACACTCGAAAAATGGCTCTGAGCACTACGGGACTTAACTGCTGAGGTCATCAGTCCCCTAGAACTTAGAACTACTTAAACCTAACTAACCTAAGGACATCACACACATCCATGCCCGAGGCAGGATTCGAACCTGCGACCGTAGCGGTCACGCGGTTCCAGACTGTAGCGCCTAGAACCGCTCGGCCACTTGGCCGGCGGAGACACTCGAGCACCCGCTCTATAGTCTTGAGTTCTCCCCAAGCGATTATCACCATTCTTGTCACTTAAAAAAGGCCTTGAAGGGTCGGCGATTCCCGTCGGACGAGGATGTGCGGCAGGCAGACACGGAATCCTTTATGCAGCAGGACACGGTGTCTTACCAAACGGATGTCTTCAACCTGGTCCTTCGATGGTATGACTGCTCACGGCGGTTTTGCCCGGCCGGCATACCGATTCTGGACTCTGAGGCCTCGGAACGGGAAATGTTTTATCCCGCCTTATACGAGTGTTATATTTCAGACCCCCGAGGTTTCGCAGGCTTTTGAGTAGAACAACAGAACACAGTTTGTGACCACTCGCATTGGCGGTGACACATAGACCGGTGGAACAAAGGGGTCTTGACATCGATGACGACTAACTAAAAACAAGTCCAGAACGAATCAAAGTCGTCCGAAGCATATGCCAACATTCCAGGAAACAATCACCAGATCAAGAAAAGTAACACAGGCAAGGTCAAACTCTACTAATCGATGGCACACACTTGCTGCTTCAGTGAACCAGTTAGACTAAGTGCCAAGTGTCGGGTCGCGGTATTTACAGGCAGTCTGGCGTCAGCGAACGGCCCCACGTGACACGCTTGCTGCGGTTGCGTCTCGTGTGGCAGCTAGCGGCGGCTAGTGTATGTAGCCAGTTCCCCATACCGGTTCTCGGTATGGGCGGGGATTCCGAAGCACTGTCGGATACCAAAACAGCTGATTGAGCTCTCCTCGAAAACACTAGATGCCTAAGAGACGCAGTGGGGACTTTGTACGAGGGGCGTTTGAAAAGTCTGTTCAAAAATTTGAGGTAAACCTTTTTTATTTTTCAGCATAGTCTCCTTTTAGACTTATACACTTCGTCCAACGCTGTTCTAATTTGTTGATCCCTTCTGAATAATAGGAATTGTCCAAGTCTGCAAAATAGCTATTAATTGCTGCAATCACCTCCTCATTTGATTAAAATATTTGTCAAAAATGTTCAAATGTGTGTGAAATCTTATGGGACTTAACTGCTAAGGTCATCAGTCCCTAAGCTTACATACTACTTAACGTAAATTATTCTAAGGACAAACACACACACGCACACACCCATGCCCGAGGGAGGACTCGAACCTCCGCCGGGACCAGCCGCACAGTCCACGACTGCAGCGCCCCAGACCGCTCGGCTAATCCCGCGCGGCAAAATCTTTGTCTCGCTAGCCATTTCTTCAAATTGGGGAACAAACAGTAGTCCAAGGGAGCCAAGTCTGGAGAATAGGGGGGATGTGAAACGAGTTGGAGTCCTATTTCCATTAATTTTGCGACCATTTTTTTTTTGTCCAATCGCCGGCGTTTTCCTTGCAGCACGGTTTTCAAACGGTCCAATAAGGATGAATAATATTCACCTGTAATAGTTTTACCCTTTTCCAGATAGTCGAGGAGGATTATCCCTTGCGAATCCCAAAAGACATTCGCCATAAACTTTCCGGCCGAAGGTACGGTCTTCGCCTTTTTTGGTGCAAATTCTCCCTTGGTAACCAATTGCTTAGATTGTTGTTTGGTATCAGGAGTATAGTAATGTATCCATGTTTCATCCAGTGACGAAACGACGCTTAAAGTCCTGCGGATTCTTCTTCCTGAACAGCGGCAAACCATCTTTGCAACACTTCACACGATTCGGTTTTTGGTGAAGCGTGAGCAATCCCCGAACCCATCTTGCGGATAGCTTTCTCATGTCCAAATGTTTATGCAAAATGTTATATACCCGTTCATTCGAGATGCCCACAACACTAGCAATCTCACACACCTTAACTCTTCTGTCACCCATCACCATATCATGGATTTCATCAATGATTTCTGGAGTCGTAACCTCCACATGGCGTCCAGAACGTTCAGCATCACTTGTGCCCATATGACCACTCCGAAAATTTTGAAACCACAGGCGCACAGTCACCGTAATGTTTATCAAGCTTCTCTTTAGTCTCTTGAGGCGTTTTGTCTTTCATAAAGTAATGTTTAATCACCACACGAAATTCTTTTTCGTCCATTTTTTGACAGTCGCTTGACTTCCTTGACTCACACGAATGCCAAACACGAAGAAATAGACCAATATGGTTGAAACTTGGTGTGTGTTCTTTCCAAAGTTGCTACTAAATAATCATGACCTCGATACGCGCCGGTGGTGCCATCTCTCGGACTTTGCACGGACTTTTCAAACGCCCCTCGTATTACGGTTCCGTACACGATGGTCAACAGTCGGAAAACCTTTGAAAGTTTAGTTTGAAATTATTTTAAATGAAAATTTCCTTTAAAAATTATTTAAGTGAAATTTTCCTATAGTAATTATTTTTGTTTGGTTTGATTTTGTACTGATGTGGTTTATAGATTATAACTTTGCTGTTGTTTAGCTTTGGTCTACTTTGTGCATTTCCAGCTGCGAGAGCAAACAAACATATCTGCCTGCGAGAATACATCATGTGTTTGGTCTGTTTCATAATCTTCTTAAACCAGCGTGCAAACTGATTGAATTCTGGACTTTACTGTCAATCTCTTTAATTAAACGAACTGGTTCCCGTCCCTTAATAATCTGCCTAATAATGCTGTTCATGGGATGGTCCCTTTGCGTTGATAATTTTGTGGTAAACTGATCCTGAAATGAAGAATATTACCTCGTAACTGCTTGGAAACGAGTGCATGCTGCTCCCTGTGCGCCAGCTGCAAATTTCTAACTACAGCTGCTGAGAGCCTGGTGCAATGCTCCAGACAAGTAAACTATTTTATACCGATAATAGAGCGAGACACTCTTTAAATAAAAAATGACTTGGATCGAGGATGTGGACAATGCTCTTAGGTGAAGTATTTCTTTAGCAAACTGTTTTTAAATTATCTGATGTATAATTACTCGTATACAATCCATGTTACAACACTCATTAACACTGACACAGCGCAACATTGATACCAAACTCTTACTCTCACAAATGTTAGACAAATCACTAATAAATACGAAAAGCCGCGCAGAGTAGCCGCGAGGTTAGAGGCGCCAGTCACGAATTGAGCGGCCCCTCCCACCGGAGGTTCGAGTCCTCCCTCGGGCATGGGTGTGAGTGTTATCCTTAGCGTAAGTTAGAGTTAGTTTAATTAGTGTTTAAGTCTAGGGACCGATGACCTCAGCAGTTTGGTCCCATAGGAATACACACACATTTGAAACATGAAAATATCTTGCAGTGAAAATTGCTCAATCTTTAATGAAAAATCTAAAGTTTTCCGATATGGATGTCTCATTCAGCAATGATTCTAAACTACGCGCAACTACAGTGCCACTAAATAAAAAATATTATCTTTATTCCTCTTCATACTCCTTTCTAATCTCATTAAATCTCACTTCATTCTAAATCACTAATCGAATCCTGCTTGTCTGTTTCACAATATTCAAATACAAATCGTTTTACTTAAACACAGATGCACTTAACGTCTAAATTGCCACGAGTTCTCTGCTTGGCGTTTGTCTAACTACTCTAACGACTGAACTCCCGCTCTCGTCGCTGCCAAGCAGCGACGACAAACCAAGCACAACGTCCAGACACACATCTACTCTGAACAAAGACTGCGCGCGAATAATAAGTAATTTAAAACTGTCGCTTAGCGTTTGAGACATCCAGAGTATGTCAAAATTTCAGAAACTCTATTAACGAACTTCCAAAAGACCTGTTTAGTTTGTAGAGGTGTTCCAGGGTATATTGAGCTCAGAAATAGCTGTTGCCAAAAACATTCCATACGCCCTATCGTTTCCGAGTCAATTAGCCTTGAAGTTAGCCAATCAGGTTGTTTCGCGCCCAAATTCAAGCGCCTGCCAGAAAACACGTTTCAGCTGTTCTCATAGCGTAGACGATAGCGCAAAAGACTGCACAGCCTTTGGCTCGGGTTTTACCTTCACTACCGTCCCATGTCAAATGTCTGTAGCGTTCTCTGGTTCGGTTTTAGGAAACCAAAAGGAGTCACGTTTGGCGACACCGTCTCTGCATTACCAGCTCTGTAAGTGAGTCGCAGCCCAACGAATCCTGCAACAGTTCCGATAACAAACCGAGCGAGGTGACTCAGCGGTTAACCGTCCTGGAGGAAGAGTGTTCAAATCTGCGTCCGGCTATTCAGATTTAGGTTTCCCGTAGTTTCCGAAAGTCGCTCCAGGCAAATGCCTGGATGTCTCCTTGGAAAGCGCACTGCCGATTTCCGTCCCCACCCAAGCAACTATTCCGAGCTAGCGCTCTGTCTCCAATGACCTCAATGTTGACGGGACGTTAAATCCTAATCTGTCTTCCATCCTTCCTTCTGATTTGCCAGTGGATGCAGGGGTTAAGCGTAGTGGTCGAGTTCTGGGGCGAATTACGAGTAATCGACAAGGCACCCAACACAATAATTGATTTAAAACTTGGGTATCGGGACTCTGGTTGCTGTTACTAACAGGCCGGTCGACGCCGTCAACCATATTTAATTTTAACAATAATTCAACGAACCTCGCTTCGGTAGCAGGAGAATTACTGTGTTCACATACGAAAATCCAGACTCCTACATTTCGACAAAATGTGATAAGCATCGTAACATCTGAATCCTTTTCATAAAGACCTACCTTCATTTCGGCAACGATACAATATAAGAGAGTTTAAAGCAGACATCCTCAGCACTTATATTCAATTTCACTGTCACTGTAAATTACTCTGGTAAATTTCATCCGCCAAGCGCCAGTCAGTTGCACACGCAACATTTTGTACCTCGCGTTATGTATTTTGCATGACCACTCCTAATTTGGGGTACAAATTCTGAAAATTTCTACAAATTGGGTTTGTCCAGTACCGTTGTTACCGGCTTAGTTTCCTGCACAGTAAAATGCAAAGATGTATTTTACGCAGGTGCATGTCAGTGGAGATTAGCGTTCACAAATTGAGGACCATTTAAATAAACGAAGATCAATCAGTTTCTCTGTGGGGAGGTCCCAACGAAAGTTTGTATGCACCGGTCATGTGAGTTTGTGAAACTTCGCGGCTAAAGCATCTGTGCTGACGATAAACAGCATTTGACGTATAGGAGATAGGTTACTAGAGAAGAGGGCCACGTGTTTCTCAGATTTAGGAGTTAAAAATAAATAAATAGATCTGATAGTCTTCAGTTGAGGAACATGTCAAAAATTATCAAGCAATGAATTGTTAGTTTCTCAGAAGAACTGTTAAAGTCATTCATGTGTTACTCTGAATTCTTAACACAATTTTCTAACGATTTCAAAAATGCTTACGCACATATTTTCGAAAAAAAATTATATCCTGCTGAAACTGCTATTTCTTTGCCACTGGAGGAGGTAGTTTCTTTCCTTCCTCAGTTACTGCCATAATCATCAAATTTGTAGTATTCACTTTTTTACTTAGTGAGAATCATTCAGCCTATGAATTTATTTTACTCATGTATTCCATTAGTGATTTCGAGTCTTCATTACTCATCATTTAATAGTAAGTTTTACAGAAACAGTTTCTCATTGGTAACTAAACTTTCCTTTCAGTTTGCCGGCCGCTAGTGGCCGAGCGGTTCTAGGCGCTTCAGTCTGGAACCACGCGACCGCTACGGTCGCAGGTTCGAATCCTGCCTCGGGCATAGATGTGTGTGATGTCCTTAGGTTAGTTAGGTTTAAGTAGTTCTAAGTTCTAGGGGACTGATGACCTGATATGTTAAGTCCCATAGTGCTCAGAACCATTTGAACCATGTGAACCTTTCAGTTTGAGTCCCGCAGCATTAACATTTATTTCGATTATTCATCAAATAACTGTGTATTCATCGAGTCCAATTTTTATTATGTGTTGTAAACTTGTATGTGCATTATTTAACTAAATACACACAATGTTATACAACAAATAACGACTAATAATGCTAGAAGGAAAAGCTCCGTGAGTTATAACTTGCTCGAAATCCGTAACAGAACATCCAAACGAAATGAAACTATAATCCTGAAATGTCACTGTATCTGTACTTCGTCAGCATTCAGAAGTATAGTCGAACTGCTGAGGCATCTACAGCATGCTCAGAAACAGACTGGAAAGCTTGTAAGGACGTTGCAGGGGCGATTGTGCTGAGACATAATTGTTACGAAAACATTCGATACGTTGCGCCGTTTCCGAGCTATTCAGCACTGAAGTTAGCCAATCAGGTCGTTGCAAGCGAAAATTCAAGCACTAAAATTCGGTACTGCACTAACAGCTGTGGGTCCGTGAGTTCACTTGTCGGAGTGTTTTTTACCAGTTAAAATGTGTCTTTTTCCGAAGCGATACATCTAAGCTATGTGGACAAAAGCTACGTTTGTTCGGTCAGAAGAAGCCAAACGAAGAACGAGTTTGGCTACAACGCCTCGGGTAGGCTGCTTAAATTTCCGAGCGCGACGATCTGATTGGTTAACTTAAATGCTTAACAACTCGAAAACGCCACAACGTGTCGAATTTTGTTTCTTAACGATTTCTTCTCAGCACATCCTACCCTGCTACAGCCTTTCAAGCTCTTCAAACTGTTTCTAACCACCCTGTATATGGGTTTACACTTTTCGTTGATGCATGAAGCATTTTTTTTTTTTTCACTATCTTATATACAAAATTAGAGCTGCAGAACAAATAACGGGGACCATTCTGTATAACTGTTGCTCTGGTGGACTATACACCATCAGAGTTAAACGTAGTTTTCCGCTTTAGTATGAATAAGAAAGATGTAATCTAAATACAACACAAACATAACTCGTTAACGAAAACGAAGAGTATTGTGTGTTCATTTAATTAGCAATGGAAGACACGCCAGAAAGTTGAAGTCACAACAATAAAATGTTATCAAAGTGTAGGAGGTGCACTTACATATGTTGTCATACGACTCTCGCCCTTCGCATGCGGTAGCGGAAGCGCGCAAGAGGATTAGACGCCTGGAGCGATATGAGGAGGTATTTCCTTTCATGTCTGCTATAATAAGATCAGCCTCTGGAGGTGGTTGGCCGTCGCTAAGTCGGTTATGCTGAGTTGCAACCCTGCATTAAGCTTATCTGATGCTGGATAGTTTCAGCAGGTAATGGAGTATCTAATGTCCTACCCATACTCTTGCGACGTATTTCCAAAACCAACGCTTTTATCTGCAATAATCTTCGTAGAACGAAACTGTAATCACTGAATGTAGTATGAAAAAATTTACAAATTAAAACTGAATTGGCCGGCCGAAGTGGCCGTGCGGTTAAAGGCGCTGCAGTCTGGAACCGCAAGACCGCTACGGTTGCAGGTTCGAATCCTGCCTCGGGCATGGATGTTTGTGATGTCCTTAGGTTAGTTAGGTTTAACTAGTTCTAAGTTCTAGGGGACTAATGACCTCAGCAGTTGAGTCCCATAGTGCTCAGAGCCATTTGAACCATTTTTTGAAAACTGAATTAGGAGAAATATAATAGGTCCCATTTCGCACACTTAATAAAAAAGGTTCAAATGGCTCTAAGCACTATGGGACTTAACATCGGAGGTCATCAGTCCCCTAGACTTAGAACTATTTAAACCTAAAAAACCTAAGGACACCACACACGTCCAAGCCCGAGGCAGGATTCGAACCTGCGACCGTAGCAGCAGCGCGGTGCCGGACTGAAGCACTGAAGCGCCTAGAACCGCTCGATCACACAGGCCGGCCACACTTAACATCATTTCTCGAGATGAGTGTGGTTAAAATAGCTAAGGAAGTAATAATTTCTACCAATAAAATGAAAAATATGTCGCTGGCATGTACACAGTGCAAAATACACGCAAACACTCTCTCTCTCTCTCTCTCTCGCACACACACACACACACACACACACACACACACAAACACACACACTCACAAACACACACACACACACACACACACACACACACACACACACACACACACACGCACGCGCCAACTCGTGTGCGAGTGACGATAGCGTCTGATGGGCCAGCCAGCCTGGATGTGATTTTTAGGCGGCTTCCAAAAATGGTTCAAATGGCTCTGAGCACTATGGGACTTAACATCGGAGGTCATCAGTCCCCTAGACTTAGAACTACTTAAACCTAACTAACCTAAGGACATCACACACATCCATGCCCGAGGCAGGATTCGAACCTGCGACCGTAGCGGTCGCGCGGTTCCAGACTGAAGCGCCTAGAACCGCTCGGCCACAACGACTGGCTTCCTCAAATACACACTAAGGAATCATTTATAAAACATTCTTATAGCTTACAGTTTACAGAAGATGCAAACAGAAGGCGTTAACAAATCCCGTTCGGTGGGAAGGGAAGGAGGACCGTGGAGGGGGGGGGGGCCGGGGGGGGGGGGCGGGGGGGGGGGGGGGTAGTGGTGGCGTCAGGAAATGCAACTAACCGTAATTGCCATAATCCATATAACAATACCGACGCGATAGAGAAACGGGAAAAGCTGCGTATTCTGCAATAAGTACATTTCAATAAGATATTTTACATTTGCATTAGTAAAAGGGTTCAAATGGCTCTGAGCCCTATGGGACTTAACATCTGAGGTCATCAGTCCCCTACACTTAGAACTACTTAAACATAACTAACCTAAGGACATCACACACATCCATGTTCGAGGCAGGATTCGAACCTGCGACTGTAGCAGCAGCGCGGTACCGGAGTGGCGCGGTACCGGAGTGAAGCGCCTAGAACCGCTCGGCCACGACGACTGGCTTCTACTAATGCAGAATTATCTATTTTAACCAGAGTCTAGGGACAATAACTAAGAAGCGAACCGCACAAACGATATCATCATCGTTCGAAATCAATTTCAGTTTATAAAACTTTCAAAAGACACATTCACACACATCATATGAACAGGTTGCAACGGGTGTAAGTGCAGTTATTTCTATCTGTGACTGAGCACGGTGTACTGAATACCATTACACCAGTATTGCCTTTTGCTGACTAATAACTACAGCCGTTACAAGTCGCATGTTTTTCAGTTGATTAGTACCCCCAAGAACATGCGGCAAGAGCAAGCCGTTAATGCACATTTTCCCTGGGCACCAGGTGGCGTGCTGAAGCGTGGACACGTGGACGCAAAACGGGCGATCTTTACTGACAGGCGTAATTCACTTAGTGGCGCAGTACGACCATGCAGAAAGTATCAAGCCGTAAAGTCTGTGATGTGGTTGTGGGAAGACTGATTGACACAAGGAATTAACAACCAACACGCTTATGTATGTACATATTAAGGTAGCATACATAAAAATATCTACATTTATACAAGTTTCGTAAGTATTCTCACGGGAAAAAAATCGGAACACCAAGAAGATGTTGTACGACATAAATGGAAGTTGGTAGGCGTGTTTCTACATCTGAGAGATTATGTTTATTGATACGAGGTGCGGCTAGAAAACATCCGGACTGATGCTGGAAAAAACATTTATTTACAATTATTTACAATTTCATGTTATCTCCTTCAATGTACTCTCCTCCTCGGTCTCTACACCGCTCCATACGAATTTTCCACTGTTCATAGCAATGCTGCAGATCAAGTCCATACATTACTTCCGTCGCTTTTTCTTTTACTGCTTCAACAGTCTCAAATCTAGTTCCTTTCAAAGCTGACTTGACTTTAGGGAAAAGAAAAAAGTCACAGGGGGCCAAATCAGGTGAGTAGGGCGGATGATCTAAGATGGGAATGTTGTGTTCTGCCAAAAACGTCTTCACTGACAACGCACTGTGAGCTGGGGCATTGTCTTGGTGAAGGATCCATGACTTTTCTCCACAAATCGTTCCGTTTTCTCCGTACTCCCTCACGTAGGGTAGCCAGGACGCTAATGTAGTAATGCTGATTCACTGTTTGTCCCTCTGGTACCCAATCAATGTGCACAATCCCTTTGATGTCAAAAAAAAACAATCATCATTGCCTTGAATTTCGATTTTGACATTCGTGCTTTTTTTTGTCATGGAGAACCAGGAGTTTTCCAATGCATCGATTGGCGTTTAGTTTCGGGATCGTAAGTAAAAAACCGAAGGTGGGATCACTTTCAATGTTTTCCAGGATGTCAGAACAAATCATTCTTCGGCGTTCCTTCTGTTCAATTGTGAGACACTTTGGAACCATTTTTGAACACACTCTGTTCATGTTGAAACTTTCATGAAGAATCTGCCTAACACTTTCCTTCAACTCCTGTTAACTCAGACACTGCTCTGATTGTTAAACGGCGATCTTGTAGAACAAGTTTACCGATTTTTTCAATGTTTGCATCAGTTTTTGCTGACAATGGTCTGCCAGTGCGAGTGTCATCACTGGTGTCTTCGCGGCCATCTTTAAATCGTTTAAACCACTCAAACACTTGTGTTCGCGATAAACAATCATCGCCGTACACTTGTTGTAACATTACAAACGTTTCACTTGCAGATTTTCCTAGTTTGAAACAAAATTTGATGTTAACACGCTGTTCTTTCTGTACACTCAACATTTTCCGACGCACAGACAAAACGTCAACTACTTAAAACAGACGCCACGGGCAGACTGAGTTCAGGAGGCAGATGAAACTCGAGCAGTAGGCGGAGCGAGAGTCACGTGACAGGCCACGCGACTTTCAGCCTTATTGCATTCGTTTTATTGTTTCACCAGTACTAGTCCGGTTTTTTTCTAACCACACCTCGTATATCACGCCAGTAGAATAAGAGTCGCTATAGAAGAACCACTACGAGTAGGCAATAGCGTTTTCTTTAAATAAACGCTGTAACTGTGTTGAGTGTTAGTTCTGAAATTCGACGTGGTGAGCTTCTGTTAGTCACGAATGCCTTTAAGGCGACGAAGAAGCCGTTATCAACACCTGACTGAATTTGAGCGATGTCGTGTAACAGCGCTACGAGAAGCTGGATGCTCCTTCTCCGATACGCAGAAACACTCGGCAGGAATGCAGCCACTGTATATGACTACTGGCAGCGGTGCCCACGGGAATGCACGGTCGCAAGAAGACCGGGCCCCGGGCGGCCACGTGACACTACCGAGAGGGAAGACCATCGTGTTCGGCGTATGTCTCTGGCGCATCGGACTGCATCTGCAGCAGAAGTCTGAGCAGCAGTTGGCTCCACAGTGACACAACGAACTGTTGCAAATCGGTTACTCCAAGGACAGCTCCGAGTCAGACGCTCTGTAGCTTGCATTCCACTGACCCCAAGCAATCGCCATTTGTGAATTCAGTAATGTCAAGCAAGAGCTCATTGGAGAGCAGGGTGGACGTATTTTGTGATGGAAGCTGGTTCCGCCTCGGTGCCAGTGAAAGACATGTGTTGGTTAGGAGGAGGCCAGGTCCTGCAACCAACTTATGTGTTTGTCAGAAGCACTGGGCCGACATCTGGAGTTATGGTCTGGGATGAAATTTCTTATGACAGCATGAGCCCTCTCTTGGCTATTCCACGCACTCTGACTGCAAATTTGTATGCCAGTCTGGTGATCCGATCTGTCGTGTTGCCATTCCTGATCAGCATTCCAGAGGGCGTTTTCCAACAGAATAATGCTTGCCCACATACCGTTGTTGTATGCCAACGTGCTCTACAGAGCCACTTAATGTTGGTTGTCTTGGTCTCCTGGGTCACTGAATCTGTCTCCAATCGAGCACATATGGGGCACCACTGGACGACAACACCAGCCTAATCCAGAAATAGCATTATCCGTCCCTGTATTGACCTACCGGATGCAACAGGCGTGGAACTCCATCCCACAAATTGACATCGGGAATCTGCAGAACACAATGGCCGGCCGGAGTGGCCGTGCGGTTCTAGGCGCTTCAGTTTGGAACCGCGTGACCGCTACGGTCGCAGGTTCGAATCCTGCCTCGGGCATGGATGTGTGTGATGTCCTTAGGTTAGTTAGGTTTGAGTAGTTCTAAGTTCTAGGGGACTGATGACCACAGATGTTAAGTCCCATAGTGCTCAGAGCCGTTTGAACCATATGAACCACAACACAAGGCATGCACGTTTGAATGCCTGCATTTAAAATTCTGGCGGTTACAGCGATGTTTAATGTACCAGCACTTCATATTTACAGTGGCTTATCTCGCTCGTACATTGAGCTGTTATCTTACAATATGAATCACTTAAACATGTTACTAAGACAAATGTATTCCTAGACATTCATTGCTCTACATTAGCCGGCCGGTTTGGCCGAGCGGTTCTAGGTGTTATAGTCTGGAACCGGGCGACCGCTACGGTCGCACACTCGAATCCTCCCTCGGGCTTGGATGTGTTTGATGTCCGTCGGTTAGTTAGGTTTAAGTAGTTCTAAGTTCTAGGGGACTGAAGACCTCAGATGTTAAGTCCCATAGTGCTCAGAGCCATTTGAACCATTTTGAGCTCTACATTAATTATATTTTGGTTAAATGGCTCTGAGCACTATGGGACTTAACATCTGAGGCCATCAGTCCCCTAGAACTTAAAACTACTTAAACCTAACTAACCTAAGGACATCACACACATCCATGCCCGAGGCAGGATTTGAACCTGAAACCGTAGCGGCCGCGCGGTTCTGGGCTGAAGCGCCTAGAACCGCTCGGCCACAGCGGCCGGCTATATTTTGGTGTTGCAATGTTTTCCTTCAGTGTGTACAGGGTGAACAAACTTTCAGAGGTTGCACGTCTTCTGAGTATTTGCTTATTAGGGACCCACTATCTCCGGCAGAGTTGTTGCACTTCGTTTGGTTTCTTGCCTCACTCAACATTGGAGCTGTACTGCAATGAAAATAGTGCACAACAGCGCAAATGTCGACCGTATGAGTGTCTTGTTCCTATTCGTTCACGGGACCTATTGTTGACTACAGCAGTACCCATCGTTCTCTTCGCCTTCATGCTTGCATACAGAACTGCTCGGTTCGGTCTCGGTTTTCTTTTTCCTGCAGTGTTAGTAGCGCATTAACAGTGATACACAGCTGTACGGATAGATTTAGTGACGAATAGTTGGTCGATCTGCATCTCGTGTGTGGGCTCTGTGAATGCATTGGAATAGCACGACCGCCATGTTGAGCTGTTTCTCCCAGCGACAGCAATCACATCCTAGTACTTATATCTGATGTTAGTTTCATTACTCTGTGCTGTGTTCTGTGGGGCTTACATTTTGGTTATTGCATGTTACAGGCTTCTTCCCTGTGGTAAAGGTATTTTCACAGAAACGAAGGTGGTCGTGGTAACAAACTAAAGAAATCATAATTACTTTATACTAATACATGCTCTCACAGCGATATCCATTAATAAAATATTCTCAGGTTTCAAGCTATGTCAAGTGGTTAACTGCCCACGAGCTTTCGACAGACCCAGTGGGCGTCTCGACCACAGCGTTTAGCGTAAGCCCACCACACGGATCGGTATCTGCACGCCAGCAGCTACCACCACGCAGCACAGAAACGGTCTGATCTGAGGACCTTGTTACGTAAAGTTTCAAGTAAAACGGGTACAACAACAGACAAAGTTCGCTAGCAATTTCTCTAAGCCACGAAAGCTGAACGCGTCTGCTGAAGAGACGAAGAAGATTGCGTAACTACCGCGTTGTTGCTCAATAATAGGAAAGATTAGCCAGCTCCTGAAGAGGCATAAAATCGATACAGTCCTCAGGCACCCAGCAAAGATCCGGCAACTAACGAAGCCTGTGATAGACCGTGTAAGCCTCAGAACACCTGGACTGTACAAAATATCGTCTGGGTGTGGGCGGTTTTATGTCGGTCAGGCTGTCAGCACTATCGAACAGCGCCCCGCGGAACATGAAAAGCGTTTCCACCTACGCTACCCCGAAAAATCATCTGTAGCGTAAAATGCACTCAAAAACGGAAATCCAATTGTATTCGTCGAGACTTCTATCATTTACCGTACAAAGAGCTTCTGAGCTGGCGTAATAGACGAATCAGCAAGATCAAAATGTCGGACCACGCCCTCAGCAAATACAGTGGTTTGCAGATGAGTGCGGCCTGGGATCCTCTAACTGCGGAGTTGAAGCGGGCGCGGTGGTCGCGCCACCAAAACATTACCATGTACGGTGCGGGACTGGGCACCAATGACGTCACTGGCGACGGCGCGGCTTTATAGGCACTGCAGCAGTATCCACACGACAGTCAACCACTTTATAGCGGCAGAGGAAATCTCTACCGAAATCTTATGGACAGTTAATCACTTGAAGCGAGAATATTTATATCCTTACATTATTGCACTGTGACGAGTGGCCAGAGACCGTAGGTCCCCAGAAGGTATTCGTCAATAATCAAAGTTTGTTGGTGGTGCTCTGGTTCACATTCACCTTCTACATACAGGATCAGTTGGGAGGAAACGCATGTGCTTTGAAGGGTGATAGCATTAGTGATTCGGAACAAAATTCTTCATAGGAGCATTTGCGCTATTCCAAATGGATTCCCAGACAGAACAAATTTAATCGACACTGCTATTTATTTTCTGTAGTGTTCGAACACTGTCATTGTTTGCAACTTATCACAATACCTGTAGAGAGACCTGAGATAAAATATTTGATGTAGGACTCTTGTGGTCTATTAAGTCGGGAAATTATCTCAAATTCGACTACAAAAAGTACGTAAGCTACAGCGTCTGGGCGTCGTACGTATTATAGCGCTCTCTTCGCGCAGAATGTCAGTCCTAGGGAAAAAATGAATTTTTGTAGGAAATTTAATGTAATTACGAAGGCTTTCCCGGTGCAATAATTGATAATATTCTTCTCGGGTGTGAAGCCGGATCGTAAGGTCATCTTGACACAATATTTCAGCGGTCCAACTGGCCGCCATCTTCAGGTGAGAGTGCTGGTACACGATCTCGCCGGAAAATCGGAGATTTTCCGGCGAGATCGTGTACCAGCACTCTCACCTGAAGATGGCGGCCAGTTGGACCGCTGAAATATTGTGTCAAGATGGCGTTATGATCTGGCTGCACACCCGGGAAGAATATTATCAAATTTAATGTAGTTTAATTTTGTACTGCGCCACAGTTTCGCTGGAGGGTGCGGTTTCCGAGTTATTCAAGAAAATCGTACAAATGTGATGTAAATGTGTTCTATCCCGAAAACTATTCGGAGTGGGGCGTACGTCCATATGAAGTTCTTTGTTCAGAATCACCATCACCCCTCAAAACATGTTTCTTTTTCCTCCTGACTCATTTTGTGTAGACATATTCATGATAAAACCAAGGACTATTCCAGTTATTGAAACTTCATGTAAAGCAAAATGAGTCGGTAGAGAAGAGAAGGAAATAAGTCTACTGGCTGATCAGTAAACACGGATAAACCAGCTGTTTAAATGCCTCAATCTGAAAGCTGAGTCTCTAAAAAAAATGGTTCAAATGGCTCTGAGCACTATGGGACTTAACATCTGAGGTCATCAGTCCCCTAGAACTTAGAACTACTTAAGCCTAACTAACCTAAGGACATCACACACATCCATTCCCGAGGCAGGATTCGAACCTGAGACCGTAGCAGTCGCGCGGTTCCGGACTGCAGTGCCTAGAACCGCTCGTCCACCGCGACCGACGCTGAGTCTTTAGTCCGGAGACTAAAGAGACTTTTTCCCCACGCACCTCACTTGCCTTGTCGTCAGGTAAAGTATAAGAAAGCTCTCCATCTCAGTATGTAGGTGCCTTCTCGTCTCGGCGGAACATAGAACACTGTCCTTCCAGAGGTAGCGCGCTGGAAAGCTTGCTGGTCAGTGTCGCCTCGTGCCACCACTGTGACCAGAAATAGCGACGGCGCAGCCGGCGAGTTAATTCAACTGACAGGAGCTCATTGTCTGTCACTTGCAGCCACTCAGCCTCTCATCGGCACACCGCCCTCTGGCTTGGCGACGTCTCGCGGGAACGCGGCGCAGCAGTCCACAGGGAGTCCCCGATCAGCTTCACTGGCTGTCATGTCTGCTTCCGTGTATCCCTACTTACCGATCTGTCATGGAATCATCATGATTTTTTCTTTTCCTGGGAACGTGTCAAACCGCTTGGAGGCTGCTGGGGGACTGTTATGGGTGTTTCATATTTTCAGAAAAACAGGCGTGAAATGCAGGAAAAGAGCAGTATATACAATACGTATAAGAAAACATGCTGGCCACACACAAGTGGATTTTAGCGACTGACCACGGATATATCCGACAGATTTTGCAAAATCATCGGGCGGTGCCTGTGCGTTAGTGGAAACAAGATCTTCAGGCCATCATATACAGTTCCCAGGACTGGAGATTAGATTCCACTTCCCCAGCTGGAAACAGGCAAGGAGTCACGATATATATATATATATATATATATATATATATATATATATATATATATAAATAGGACTTAACTTATGAGGTCATCAGTGCCCTAGAACTTAGAACTATTTAATCCTAACTAACCTAAGGACATCACATACATCCATGCCCGAGGCAGGATTCGAACCTGCGACCGTAGCGGTCGCGTGGTTCCAGACTGTAGCGCCCAGAACCGCTCGGCCTCCCCGGCCGGCCGCAGTCACGATCAGATCAGTGCTTTGTTTCCTGTGGTTTTCATGTCACTGCAAGTTCCGTTGCCTCAAGTATGGTGAAGGAGTGGACCAATGACAATATCGAAAAACTTACACAATTATATCGCGAAACTCCTTGTTTGCGAAAATTGACCCCTGAGCAGTACACGAACAAGAATGTAAAAACTAGGGCGTGCGAAGGAATGGTTGAAATATTTTTAGATGCTATTCCACCTGTGGACCACAGTGTAATAGAAACTAAGCTACCTGATTTGAAATCAAGTTTCAGATCGCCCTATGTATCTGTGATACACCCATTGGTTCACATGTGTCATCAGTTAAGAGTGCAATGGGAATACCATTGTTTCGAAAGAGCAGATAGGTTCAAAAATGGTTCAAATGGCTCTGAGCACTATGGGACTTAACATCTGTGGTCATCAGTCCCCTAGAACTTAGAACTACCTAAACCTTACTAACCTAAGGACATCACACACATCCATGCCCGAGGCAGGATTCGAACCTGCGACTGTAGCGGTCTCGCGGTTCCAGACTATAGCGCCTAGAACCGCTCGGACACTCCGTCCGGCTATAAAGATTGATGGATCAAAGAACATAATAAGTAATGAGTTAATGTACATAACAAAGCAACAAGAATGCCTTATTTCTAGCATATCGAACCTTCAGGATCTTCGGAGAAGACCCCGAGATTCTGAATCAGAACAACATAGCTGCACTATTGTCTTTCAGAAACGGTTTTCGACCCGTTTTGCGCGGCTTTTATTTAGAGCAACATTCATCCACAGCGAACAAAACGACTGTGACTGCTATCATTTTGTTCCCACCATCGTCCATACAAACTTCCTCTGAAAGACACAAACGAGTTTCCGAATTCGAAAGGGTACCGCAATAATATAATGCCTAAAAACGCCTCAACGTACAAAGTACTGACGCTGAAATCCGTCACCGGTGGTCTCTGACCTGTGGAGTATGCAGAGCAGTCCAGGAACCACGGAATAATCCCGTATATCGGCCGATTTACCCCACACACGAAACGACCCTACCTCCGGGCAGATATGAGAGATTAGATCTAGCGACCAGGGCTTGACCGCTAGAGAAAAACGACAGGCCGGAGATCGGATCCGTTAGAACTATCGGCGTAACTGGCCCGCGATTTTGGCCCGCCGCAAAAATATACCCGTGTATGGCCAGCTAACGACGGGGCAATAAGAATAGGTGACCAACAGAGTATTTCCCTGATAATAAATGGCACAAGGCACAGAAGTAGAATTTCTTCGCTGTTGTTCAACCTCCACACCGAAGGAGCCATGACGGAATTAACATAAAGGTCCAGGAGTGGGATTAAAATTCACGGTGGAAGATTGCCAGTGATAAGATTCAGTGATGGTGCTGCTATCTTCGGAGAATGTGAGGAAGACAAAAATGTGTGTAAAATCTTATGGGACTTAACTGCTAAGGTCATCAGTCCCTAAGCTTACATACCACTTAACCTAAATTATCCTAAGGACACACACTCACACACACACACACACACACACACACACACACACACAGACATGCCCTAGGGAGGACTCGAACCTCCGCCGGGATCAACCGCGTGAGGAAGAATTAAAGGATCCGTTGAAGGGAATGAATAGCTTAACGAGTACAGAATGTGTACTCAGAGTGAAACAAACACATATGAAAGTAATGAGTAGTACAAGAAACAGCAATATACCTCGTGGTAGACGAAATATACTAGCACAGGCAAGGAGGACATTCCTCACTCAAAGAACTGCACTATTATCAAACTTAGACCTTAATCTAAGGAAGAAATTTCAGTAAATCTTCGTATGGAGCCAAGCGTTCGCCTAAGTGAAACTTAGAGGGGGACCACCGGAAAACAAGTGAAGCGTTTGAGCGTGACGTTGCAGAAGATGCTTAAACTCGTGTGGACTGATAAGATAGGAAGTGGGCAGGTTCCCTGCCATCGGCGACGAAGGGAAACGAAGGTAAGTGGACTAATAAACCGAAGAGACCATAATTACATTATCACTCTGCAACAAGCCACTGGAGTCCTTATACAAAAATAATCAAAAAATATCCTTGACTAATTTCGAGAAGTTTCTCGTTGGCTTAGAGGTTTACCCTTTATTTATTTGTCACAAGTGTAATCAAAACAAGGCACCATTTGAAATCCCTCATTTCGCACACACTTACGTATAATAATAACTAATAGTTAATAAATATTTTCATGAACTGTCCAATCCCCAAAGTTAATTTTTTCTCTACCACCACGACTTGTAAGCTTATCTAACTCTGTACGTTCGTTAGTTAAACCACAGTCACGATATAAATCTTCTTAAAAGATCCCAGTAGTGACGTACAATCTGTACAAAGCTTGAATGGAGATATTCACATCGGTTAGTGGAGCTCCCGATCAGATCTAACATACAGTTAGCATCAATGGGTTCGTCACTGAAATCGTATGGACTTCAAACATACATATTACATTCTCTCCCAGCTGTAAAATATTAAACAATGGCACGTATGTTTATTCCAATAACCTTGAGGAATTCGTTTTTAAGATTGTTCATAATAGAAACAGATATGAGCAGCACAAAATATTAGATGTCGCACGTAAAAATAGAAGAAAATAATTTTCTTGCACCCAATTAATCATGCATGAAATTTTCCATGTATGTTAATTTTCACAATTGTTATTATCTCATTCAACAGCAGCTGAAATAAATATTATTCATAAACAAATTTGAAATTCGACATAACAAGAAAGAGCGCAGCTAAAAGCAAACTATAAGCACATACCTCGACTTCAGCAGAATGGATCTGTGACCTAAACGACGTACAGCCCATTAATACAGCCTCAGGTTCCCAGATTCTAACACTCAGGCTTTTGTTCTACGTCATTCTGTCATTCAGAAGCAAATAATATTCGCATAGTTTCTAGGATCGAGGCAGTATACCCATATGACGTGAAAAACTGCTAGACAACAAAGAGATTATTAGCCAATGACGCAATATGAACAAATATTTCTTAATCATGCTGATTAAAATTACAGGGCTATAGAGATCTATTGACCAACTGCAGTTGCTTCTGGTAACGGCACTATTCCATAGCAGACAGTCTTGTTCTCGAACAAGCGTAGCAGTTACCGAATCTTTTTCTACAAGAAGAGAAGTATGATGAAATCTTATGGCTATCAGCAGAGTTGTTGTGTCGTGTCCTCGCCAGGTTTCGACGAGTTTCCAACTAATCATCTTCAGTTGAAATGTCACGTTCATGTGAAACTGTTCCTTTATAGCCGCTGGATCCAAGACTCGTTGCCAGTGCCCAACAGATGGACCAGTCGCGTGAAGCTGGAAAATCTCGTCAACCGTGTCAGCGGTTTCCAACTGAGTTCCGCATGGGATTTGGCGTTAGAGAAGATACGTCAGGAACACCCTGGTGTGAAAGTGGAGCGGTGAAAACCGCGAGAGAGTCTGCCCAGATAAATACGAATATGAAACTAAATGATATTAACAACGGGAAATATGTCCTTTCCACCTATACACAGTCTGAGGTTCGTGGGTGACATGACGGGGTTTCATAGCTTTCGTTAACAGACACGTTACACGTTACACTAATTGCAGTTAACACCGCTTCTAGTTAGCGTCCACATATTTTTTTTTTTTAAATACGCTGACATCCTTATTGTTCTGGTCGAGACACTAACGTAAAATCACATTTGGGTGATAGCGAATCGTGTAAAGCGTCAATCCTGCAAGTGAAACAATAAGCAGCTAAAATTTCATTCGACTGCTGCCTGCACATGCGACATTAACACGCAAATGGAGTTGGTTATTGTATGCAGTGACCTATAACTCAATTACACAGATCTCTTTTTGAAAAGGTCGCTCATCAACTTGCATGGTATGCGTTGCTCCCTTTAGCGAGGTCACAATGAGCAGTGCAGGGCAGAAATTGGCAGGACTGTATGGATGACAACATAAATCAGTGGAATGATTTGCAGCGGCTATCTCTGGTGTTGAAAATTAAAGCTACGCTTTGTCTGTCGCAGTAGTGATTTACGAAACAAACGTAACACGGCAAAGCGATTTCGTTTGAGCTCGCACTGGTCGGAACATGACAGAGCTAATCACTGTCCACACACAATGACTTCTCTAGAAAATGGACGGAATTATACAGCTATACCTATATTCTCCGAATCACTACACATAAAGTGCGGAAGGTACTTTTATTGTGAAGGATGAGTAAAAAGCCCTGTTGCGTAAAATATTTCTTGTACCTTCACACAGGCAATGTAACTCTCATCAGCATCCCAAGGTGCAGATTATGGCAGTTGGGTTGCTTGTATTAAAGTGCTTGAAATATTTTACGCACAAGCTTTATTTAGCCTAGCTTGAACTACTTATTAAGATTTCATCCCGGTCTATTCAAAGCTGGTGCGTGAGATTAATAACCTCCTGTACGTACATTTTATCTGCATGCTCTCAAATGGAAATGTATTTGTAGGGGGGGGGGGGGGGGGGGGGGTAGGGGGGCAGGGATATTGGGAAGTGGTTTTTCTCTAGGATTATAGTTATTGAAATGTTCAAAGCATTTCTTGGTAGACTACAGTCTATCACAAGTACATCAAACCTGTGACTCTTCGTACAGTGTTTCTTCGCACACACTCGATGTTCCTTGTTATTTTAGTGTGATATCCACAACAACAACAAAACACACCCACACACACATTTTTACAGAACTTCTAACCTGTGCGAAGTTATCATAACGGATTCCTGCAATTAAATTTCTTGCAATTTACAACACTTTTAATTAATTAGATTTAATATTGATCCACTGTGTAAGGTGGTCATGTCATTTTGATTTTTGTATGTTATCGATGTGCTCATCAGAGAGAGAGAGAGAGAGAGCGAGAGCAAGTTACGTTGCTGTTAAACAACCTTGGTCTTGTTGTGGGTCAGCCTCTCCCTCTGCGCAGTCTGATACTCGTACTTGGAGAATGGTAGGTGATAGACGTATTTAACAGTGCTGTGTTGACTTGTGATGGTATCTGTTAAATGAAGAAAGATTTATTGTAGAGAACAGCAAACAGCAAAGATGAATACGATGTACGTAGTGAAAGCCGAAAAGAATATACATTTTGAATAACGTTATTATTTTTGAAGAGAAGAATTTTTAAGTAAGACTGCAGCACTACGCACCTTTATAGAAGTAATTACTTTCAGCTAGTTAACTTCGTTCAGTCGCTCAGAGCTGAGAGAAAGACCACCCACACTTCCTTGAGTCATGCATTAACGTATCAACTGATTAAGCTGTTTGGTTTTTATAGAAATTATCTGTTAAAATTGTACCCTTCTCAAATCAATGTTCACATTGTTAATCATAGTGTTGACCAATGTCACGTGAAATCTTGACCTGTCTTTTTGATTTCATACTTCATTTTAAAATCTTTGTCTTGGAATATCATTTCATAGGAATAGTTACTCCCCCGACCTCACTGTTTATCATTACACATTACCACGTTGCACCATGTGGTATGCAACAGTTTGAATATTTATTTATAAATAGAAATCTAGCATAGTTGCTGCCTGCTTGCTGTTTGCTGATATGCTTTCGAGAAACCTGCAACAATGTTGTCAAGACGTGAGGTAAGTGGAAATTTTGATTAGGGCTAGATAATTGATTTACTTGAGTTACTCATTTAATATAAGGACAATTAAAATTGAGATCAGTTACAGCTGAGTTCAGATTAGGTCTGTTCAGTCAAAGGTTAGCATATGTGCTTAAGTTGGATAACAGTTCGTGATTACATAGTTTTGGTAATACTTTGGTTTTGATAGAGTAGTAAGCAAATTTGGGCTAAATTTCAAACACAAGAAAATATATGGTGGGGAGGGTACAACTGAAGTTCATTAATTCCCTTACCTCACATTAACGACAGTACAATTGTCTTGTTATTGAACTTTTGTCATTGAATAGACAGCTTGCTTTTGTTCAAGTTTTCGATGTATAAGGGTCGGTCAAAAAGTTTCCGTTCAAAGGACGTACGGTCCAGAATTGGTAAGCCAATCGCCATGAACATTGAGGCAATCAACCCACCGTTGCAGCAGGCTCAAGATACCCATTTGGTAAAAGAACGTGTCCTGCTGCTTGAAGAAGTCTCTAACTGCTTGCTGCAGATCCTCATCCGACATGAATCGTCGATCCTTCAAGGCCTTTCTTAAGGACGGAAGGCGTGATAATCGCATGGGAGGAAATCAGGGCTTAACGGAGGGTGTTCGAGTTGTCTCCTGCTAGACCAGGTGTAATTAATTCAGGATGTCGTTTCCCTAACGAACAAGAATCTAAACACCCATGACCCAGTCCCTATTTCACCAATGGACGTTTGACAACAGTTGTGACTTCCACAACTAAATTTTCCCATTGTTATAGTGCAAATATTGTCCGGTTTAGCTACAGAAGTAGGAATATGACTTTCTTCAGTTTCACCAGCAAGTCATATCGAGTTGCCTAACGCTGCTTTTTTGTATGCTCAATACAGCTGCCTACATCTTTTTAACGCCGTTTATACATTAAATGTGCTCAAAACTATCATTATAGTTCTTATGATGCGGTAAACCCGTTTCCAGATGTTCTAAGATTAGATACTGTTACAAGATATAGTACAATATTCATTAACATACCAACATGGCAAACAGCAAATAACAATTACTGTTTTAGACTTCTTACACTTCAATATTCACAGAAACGATGGTAATGTTTGGCGATAAATGGAGCTTTTACCGACTATTCGTCTCACATGTGAAGCAACGGATCTGCAGCACTCTTCGTCCTCGTAAAACCGAAGACGTAATCAGAGAACCGAACTAACAACCTCATCTCACGAATACGAAAAATTGTGTGATCATCATGGGAAGTATTGTATACAAAACTATGACACATCATTTGGGATACCAACAGCAGACTTACAGTCAACAATTTTGCCATGGCCTTAGGGTACTCCGCCGTTTAGAACAGGTCCAGTTGGAAACCCCGTAATTGTCTCCCATTCCGATGGATAATTTTGAAATTTGACTAAAAGATGACTGCAAGCTTTCACGGTAGCGGTGCAGAAGCGTGGCGCCTGCGACGTCCCCCTCTGGTTCGGTGACGCTGCAAACATAATGAATTAGACATATGCTCAGAAGTTCATGTGAGCTATAAGATGGGTCAGTGATGTCGCACAATTCTGCCGAACGTCCCCATATACGTGTCACGTAGTGGGTAAGTCCTCACACCAGATCTTACCCTCATTTCAACCCTTATTTTGACGCCTCTGTGATGGAGGTTAGAACCGCGACGCCCAGCGGTTTCCTTATGGGTCACCGAGGGTAACATTTCAAACAGCCCGCCGCTCACAGTCGACACGGAAAGTCCTCAGATGATAGCATGAAGGGCGTCAGTGAAACTACCACTTCGCACACATTTCGCGATCTAAATTGGCAGTTGTTGGTCTAACGACATTGGGGATTGCAACTCTACTGAAAGTTAACTTCTCATGGTTGGGATTCACAGTCATATTTATAATTACGCTACTATTTTAATTAAATGTTTGTTTAATTATGTATATACACCCTGTGTTTCATTTTTGTGTTTAGGTAAGTTTTGCACTGTTACGTGAAAATGGCCCTAAGGCCGAAATTGCAGTCGTTATAATAAATATTTCATACAGTCAACGGCGACTGTGATGTCTTTTAAGAAATCTATTGAAAGTGACCTGACCCTATGCTGTGTAGCGAGACCGCAATTTTTGCTCTGCTGTTGGGCGTGGAATCATGGGGACTGTTCAAAACCATTCGACGAAAAATGAACGTGATCTGAAGCAGCAAATGGTTCACATGCTTTCTCATCCCACCTTTTTCGCGTCTTCCTATGGCGTTATCACCGGTGATTGTAACATTAAGATGTGCGTGAATGAAACGGCAAGTGGCCCTTTAAGCCCCCCCCCCCCCATCCCCCCCACCCCACCACAGTTCGGCAAGACGGTCGGTGCCACCCATTCATCTTAGCTGACCACGTTACACACGTACCTGCCAGAATCTTTGACACACACTTGGCCTTGCGACTGATATAGCGGCTTAAGGCAGGCAGACACCATTGGTGTCCTTGGGTTTGCCTAACACTCAGGTACTAGAGCAGCAACGACGCAGAATGTGTCGAAGGTTTTGACTGGCACATTTGTAACATGTTCGACTACGGTGCGTGGGTGGCACCTAGGGCGTTGCCGAGCTGGGGGTCTCAGAGGGACCTTTGCCGTTTTGTTCTCGTACATCCTAATGTCGCACGCTCCCCCTCCCCCCCCCCCCCCTTGTATTCATGCAATAAAAGGGCCGGAAAAAGGGGGGATGAAAAAGAATATGAACCCTAGCTGCTTCAGATCACGGTCAGATTACATGGGATCGTTTTTAACAGTCTCTAGTGATTTCAGGCTCTACAGGGGGGAAACAATGGCAGTCGCGCTAGACTCCAAATGGATCAGATAACGTTCAGTAGAGTTGCAGCCGCACAATGTCCTTAGAGGAGGCTGAAAGTCCCAGAGGTGGTAGCAGAATCCAACGTTGTCAAGAACGTTCATCCTATTGCTCATCGCACGGCGAACTGTCTTTTTCGATCGCGAAATGTGTGGGAATCAACGCCCCAAGGGAAGCAGTGGTTTCGTTGATGCCCTTTGTGCCACCCGCTGAGGCCTTTTCGTGTCGTTTGTGAGTAGCGGTGCGTCTGAAACATTTCCGTCGGCCAAACAGTGGGAAGCCCCTTGTTTTTAACGCTGAGTGTCGCAATTCTGACATTCACCGCAGAGGCGTCAAGAGAGAACGAAATGTGGGTGAGAGAGATGTGACGACTTTTCCATCATATGACACGTCCACTATGGTATTCGGCAGAACTGTGGTGAAATTCGGTTCTAATGCGACATCATTAACCCATGTTGCATCTCTTGAACTTTGGAACTCTGGATTTTTCTTCGCATGTGTTGTCACCTTGCTGTTTAAAGCGTCGGCAGATCGAGTGTGACGTCACAGGACACCACGCTTTAGCACCATTACAGTGGAACGTTGTATGCAACTTGGAGCCAAATTTCAAATTTATGTGTCGAAATGGTAGAAAATGGTTCAAATGGCTCTGAGCACTATGGGACTTAACTTCTGAGGTCATCAGTCCCCTAGAACTTAGAACTACTTAAACCTAACTAACCGAAGAACATCACACACATCCATGCCCGCGGCAGGATTCGAACCTGCGACCGTAGCGGTTGCGCGGTAGAAAATTACGAGGTTTCGAAAAAGTGGTCCTTTAATTGCGTTCCGCAGCGTGTGGTCCCATTAAGGACATTTCTAGACTGTCTACAGACTTTGTGGCTGTTCTGTCCTATGGATAACGTTTACTGTCTGGTGGTAACTCCTTCTAGATACAGACAGACGAAGCATGTCACAGAGAGGAAATACAACGCCGTGCGGTCTTCATTTTAAAGTGCTTTAACGTGGATAGCACCAAATAAGAGCCTACCCACAGCGACAAGGAAGGTTTAGTATCCAGAAATGCGCTTTATCTTGCTTTATTAGTATTCCGAACAGCATACGTTAGTCTGCCGACGTAATTGCTTTATTGTATCAGACGACTGTGGCAGTCAAATAATAGAACATGTCTCCATGGATAGACGACGTCCTCTTTGGCCTGACTGATGCGACAGTCTAAAGCTAGCAAGTTAGCAATGCACTGGTCACTGGGTTAACTACAGCTTCCAATTTCTTCATGACAACGCTTGGCGGATGTTCTATATACGTTTTAACAACGATGAGAATGTATAATACGATGAATCCTTAACATCTCCGTTCCAAAACAGTTAATGCTTCTTGCTTCCATAATCACACTGATCCCGTGTCACAAGCACTAACTTCATAACAAATGGCGGAAATGTTTGGAATTTAATCCAGATTTAGCGCGCAAAGTCTGGTAACTAGCAACTTTATGCAGCGGCTCTGGTGCCTTCACTGACAAAAACCGGTGATAAATATTCTCTCCAACGTAAACTCTGAAGATTATCCCTGCTTTCCCGTTCCTGTCAACTTCTGTTTCAACCTCTATCACATCCCATAACATACTATTTCTCGCTCTTCTCCAGTTCAGTTAACTTCTTTCCCGCATTTGAATCCTTTATGCTGCTGTCATCCGTTTCTGTTACATTTCATTATTCACATAACACAAAAATTTAGTACTGACATTTCTGAAATATATTATAATCTATTGCTCATTTACTACATACATCGTAATATTAGCTCACTAGGGATATCTGGCTGAAATAAATGAATAATGAAATGAAATTCTCTCAGCCTGTCTCTTAGACGGCTGCCATCGCACAACCACGTGGCTACAGAGATGGACGCATGTTTACGAAGAGATTGCAAATACTGTTACTATTCCAGCGGCACCAATGAAATACAGAAACGTACAAGAAACTGTGTGTCATACCTTCTTCTCCCCAAAAATACGCTTCAGCTATTCGAAGAAGAACTATCTCAGTTGTAAACTAGTAGCGGCAAAAAAAAAAAAAATAAAATAAAAAAGAAATTAAGAAAATCTTAAAAAACAAGTGAGAGAAATTTACACCAATTTAGTGGCGGTTGTCTGTTGTACAAATTCCTAAACCTATGCCAATAATAACAGTTTAACTACATTAGAAGCAATGAAAGAAGAAGCATTGTTAATAACAGTTAATCCCAGTAACATAGATTTTTCAGAAATCGTATTCATTAAATTTAAATATGAAGGTTAAGGTCCATTCATTAAATTTAAATGTGTGGGTTAAGGTCTAAATGACGACCCGACTTATTCATAAAGCAAAAGAAAGCAGTAGCTCGTGGTTAATTCATTGGGTGAAGACAAGAAGACAGAGAGAGAGAGAGAGAGAGAGAGAGAGAGAGAGAGAGAGTGGAATGAGATGCACATGTAAAGCACGAATCTTTTTGTAGGAGTGCTCCATTAATCTTGTATAGCTGAAACAATGCACAGTTTTTTCTATTTTTTAACTTATGATAGCACAGTGTGGTTTCTAAAACAGGGATATTCTGATGTACTGGAAAAATAGAGGAGTCTGTTTTGTGGAAACACACACTTCTGTCACGCTGTGCACAAAGAAGTGCTGCGGCAGAAAATAAATACGAAGAGCCACAATAACTGGATGGGTGCTACAGAGACTCACAGTACTTTAGTCTCTACATTTACGAGGAAAAATACGTTAGGGTAGAATAATTTGATCCAAAAGTGGAATGCCGCAAATACAACAGACAAAAGCGTTATTACAAGCTCCAGCCAGAGTGTAGATCGCTTTCAGAATAATGGCACCATTGTGGAGAATATGCAGATACTGTTGAGTCAGTGTTGTGACTAAGACGCTGGACGAGTACTCCGTCTTCAGGCCACGAGTGGCCCACCGGGACCATCCGACCGCCGTGTCATCCTCAGTGGAGGATGCGGATAGGAGGGGTGTGATGTCAGCACACCACTCTCCAGGTCGTTATGATGGGTTTCTTGACCGAAGTCGCTACTATGCGGTCGAGTATCTCCTCAATTGGCATCACGAGGCTGAGTGCACCCCGAAAAAATGGCAACAGCGCATGGCAGCCTGGATGGTCACCCATCCAAGTGCCGACCACGCTTAACTTTGGTGATCTCACGGGAACCGGTATAACCACTGCGGCAAGGCCGTTGCCCAAGACGCTGGAAGAGTGCTTAGAAAAATTTGTACTCGGATCCATGAACGAGAATATTAATTTATGTTTCTCGTGTTTTCCGAAGATTATTTTCCAAAACCCTATATCGTTCATTATTCCACAGCCGATAATCACCAATTTCTTGTTCCTTGATCTCGACAAGAACTTGAACTGTAGACTTCTTTTCATTCCTGCGAGGACTAGAGATTATGCCAGTTGATTTCTTAATTTTATTAGTCTCGAGCGGGAAAGAGACTGTTACATGTCCGTAGGCAGTTAAGGAGCGCAGAGCACGGTTTTCAGGCTACTCCAGGCAGTGGTCTAAATACTGCATTACCTACCAATTCTTCGGTGAGGATGATAACGAAATACATATGCTGTTTAAGGTTTGATGCCGAAGACGTTCATCTAACTAAGGGATTGGTGCATTGTATAGATAAAACGATTTTGTTTAGATCTGAGACTTATTTCTAGTCTTCCAGTTTGAATACCCAGCGTGACAGGCCAAGGTAAGTGTCCAACTTCGTGACCTATCGTTAGCATCGCAGCCCTGAAAAATCGACCCACCTAAAGGAAGAATATGGCGTATAAAATATAATATATTCCATTATGATGATGTTCTACAAAGTTCAAGGTTGAAACGGTGCATACGCGGTCATTTGAGAGCTGGGTGCGCAACACTGAAAATAATCTACCAATGAAATTATAACAGTCCTCCGAATATGTTCTGCAACAATAGATTATATGACAGTGTAAAAGACGTATATTAATTACCGAGAATCTGTAACAATTAATTCAAAAACTTCGCCTGACAAAAATAGTGAAGCATCCGGAAGACAGGGTCGGATGTCAACGTAGCTTTTTTGTACAGGTAGAAAACATCGAGGGTTATGTACATGATTAGTGTTGCAATTCTCTGCGACAAGTGGAACGACCACCACAGTACATTAGTGTTGCTCGTATTTTGTGTTGTTGGCAGGCGTGAACAGCATCAGATGTTGAGTGGTCATTGAGAAGGAAATGTAGATTACTCCTGTGAGGCACTGTTAACGGCACCTGAAAAAAATGTGGAAAGGACCTCATTATGAGCCTGCCTTAGGCCGAGTGGTAGGATTTTCCAGTATCCAGATTTGTGGAGCATTCGGATATGACAGTGGCCCGATCTTGGACTACGTGGCAACGTGAGAGCAGGTATACTAATCGTCAGCGTTCGATCGACCACGTGTGACCACTACAAGAGAGGACTGACGCATTGTGCACAAAACACAACATCTTCACAGTTGCACTTGCCATCCGAGAGCAAGTGCTGGACTCCATGCAACATTCTGTGTTCAACCCGCACAATTCGTTGCAGACTAGCAGCACTCGGACAACGGAAATATTCAACACAAAGAGCTACGTTTCAACTGGTGTTGTGAACGGGAAGCGTGGACTGCAAACTAAATATCATCGTACAGTGTTCAGCGATGAATTTCGGTTCTGCACTACCCCGGACGACAATCGTTGGAGAGTTTGACGATGACCTTGGGAGAGATCCCATTCTTTCCATTGTTTCGGAGAGGCACGGTGGTATTACTCCTGACATCATGGTGTGGGAAGCCATCGAGTATGACTTCAGATCACGGCTAGTAGCGACTGAGAGAAGTCTGACGGTATAACGGTACGTCACTGAATCCTGCGTTCTCATACGTTATCTGTCATGCAGGAGTATCAAGACAATACAACAATGCTCGTCCGTTCACGGTCCATGCTTCCATGAACTGTGTGCGAGATCTTGAGGCGATCCCGTGGCCAGCAAGATTCTCAGACCTGTTCCCAGCAGAACATACTGTATGTGGGACAAACTGTGAAGTCATGTCCGCCCCAATGGCCAGTATCCAGCATATCAAGAACCAATTACAACAGTTACGGGGCAGTTCGCCTCAGGAGAGGATACTGTGACTTTATGACACCCTACCCAACCGAATCAGCGTGTGCATCCGAACTAGATGGGGTGCAGCGTTATACTAATAAGTGGGCACATTCTGCAAGGCCTTTATAAATTTGACTCGATTTGCAGTCACTGAAATAACATCACATAACTATCTCATCCCGTGAAGTTTTCTCATCTCCATCTGAATGCTGCACATTTTTTGTCAAATAGTGTACGAAAATTCTTATTAACTATTCACAATAATGTGGCTTACTGTTTGCTGCATTATATCACAGTCATACACTGAAGTGACAGTAGTCGGATGCACATAAAAGGGCAGTGCATTGGCGGAGCTGTCATTTGCACTCAGGTGCTTCAAGTGAAAAGATTTCCGAAGTGATAATGGCCGCACGACAGAAATTAACAGATTTGGAACGCAGAACGGTAGTTAGAGCTTGACGCATGGGATTTCGGAAATCTTTAGGGAATTGAATATTCCGAGATCCACAGTGTCAACGTTTTCCGAGAATATCAAATTTCAGACATTACCTCTAAGCACGGACACTGCAGTGATCGACGGTCTTCACTTAACGATCGAGACCAACAGCGTTTGCGTGGAGTTGTCAGTGCTAACAGACAAGCAACAATACATAAAATAACTGCAGAAATCAATGTGGGACGGACGACGAACCTATCCGTTAGTAAAGTCCGGCGAATTTTGGCAGCAGACGACAGAGTCGAGTGCTTTTGCTAACAACACGACATAACCTACAATGCCGTGACCATATCGGATGAATAATAGACGACTGGAAAACCACGGCCTCGTCAGATGGGTCCCGATTTCAGTTGGTAAGAGCTGATAGTAGTGTTCTATGAGGGCGCAGACCCCACGAAGCCACGGACCGAAGTTGTGAACAAGGCACTGTGCAAGCTGGTAATGGTTCCATAATGGTGTGTGCTGTGTTTACATCGAATGGACGGGATCCTCTGGTCCAGACTGAACCGATCGTTGGCTGCAAATGGTTACGTTCGGCTACTTACAAGGGAACCTCCCCATCGCACCCCCCTCAGATTTAGTTATAAGTTGGCACAGTGGATAGCCCTTGAAAAACTGAACACAGATCAATCGAGAAAACAGGAAGAAGTTGTTTGGAACTATGAAAAAAATAAGCAAAATATACAAACTGAGTAGTCCATGCGCACGATAGGCAACATCTAGGACCGTATGAGCGCAGGAGCGTCGTGGTCCCGTGGTTAGAATGAGCAACTGCGGAACGAGGGGTCCTTGGTTCAAGTCTTCACTCAAGTGAATAATTTATTTTTTTTATTTTCGCGAAGTTATGATCTGTCCTTTCGTTCATTGACGTCTCTGTTCACTGTAATAAGTTTAGTGTCTGTGTTTTGCGACCGCACCGCAAAACCGTGCGATTAGTAGACGAAAGGACGTGCCTCTCAAATGGGAACCGAAAACATTTGATCGCAAGGTCATAGGTCAACCGATTCCTCCACAGGAAAACACGTCTGATATATTCTATACGACACTGGTGACGGCATGTGCATCACACGACAGGAATATGTTGTCGACCCACCTAGCTTGCACACTTGGAGAATGGGTAAAAAGATTCTTCTACCTTGCCTGATTTAGGTTTTCTTGTGTATGTGATAATCACTCCCAAAAAGTGATGAAAACATAGGAGTTTGTCAGATAATAATTGTCCGAAAATAAAACATTAAACTTTTCACTCGAGGGAAGACTTGAACCAAGGACCTCTCGCTCCGCAGCTGCTGACGTTAACCACGGGACCACGGCGCTCCTGAGCTCATATTGTCGTTGAAGTTGCATATCTTGCCATGGCCTACTCAGTATCAATATTTTGCTTTTTTTTTCATAGTTCCAAACAACTTCTTCCTGTTTTCTCGATTGATCTGTGTCCAGTTTTTCAAGGCCTATCCACTGTGCCAACTTATAACCAAATCTGAGGAGGTTGCGATGGGGAGGTTCCCTTGTTAGAGACCATTTGCAGCCATTCATGGACTTACATTTTTATCGATGACAATGTGGCACGTGAACGGGCCATAACTGTTCGTGGTTGGTTTGAAGAACATTCTGGACAATTCAGATTAACGATTTGACACACAGAGCGCCGGACATGGGTCCTATCGAATATTTGTGGGACATCATTACGAGGTCAGTTGGTGCACAAAATCTTGCACCGGCAACACTTTCGCAATTATGGAAAGCTGTAGAGACAGCATGGCTCGATGTTTTTTCAAGCGACTTCCAACTACTTGTTGGAAATGGATATGCCGTGTGGCTAGGGCCTCCCGTCGGGTAGACCGTACGCCTGGGGCAAGTCTTTCGCGTTGACGTCACTTCGGTGACTTGCGTGTCGATGGGGATGAAATGATGCTGATAAGGGCAACACAACATCCAGTCCCTTAGCGGAGAAAATCTCAGAACCAACCGGGAATCGAACCCGGGTCATTAGGTATAACATTCCGTCGCGCTGACCACTCAGCTTTCAGGGGCGGACAACTACTTGTTGAGTTCATGCCACATCGAGCAGCCGCACAACGCCCTGAGAAGGAGGCCTGAAATGATGTTAGGATGTATCCCATGACTTCTGTCTCATCAGTGTATGTAATGCATCACCTCAGTGTATTTAGAGCTATGTAAACTGTAGGCCGGCAACACCAAGAAAATCGTTTCCGAAGAAGAGGTATATATGAAGGTAGACTATCGAGGTAAGTGCTACTGGAGACACTTATTTGGACTGTAGCCTCGTTCGTAAGTGTAATGTGGAAAGTAGAAAACAGAAGAGGTTCTACAGAATAATCCGGAAGATTAGGAGGGTAGGTCAAATAACTAATGGGGATGTATTGAATCAACTCGGGAGAAAAGAAATTTATGGCACAGTCTAACAAGGGGAGGCCACGACGTTTGGAACGCGGATTTATTGCAAACTTCGTACACTCGTAGTACTCCATGAGGACCACAAAGTGTGTAAGCAGTAGCGCGTACTTCTCAAGCGTTATTGAGAAAATCGCAAGAAAATTTCGGTCGTCAAATATATATTTGCGCGTCGCCACTTTTACCATGAAGCGGCGGCAGCCGAGTGGTGCCGGCACGGTAGCTCAGCGTGTTCGGTCAGAGAGCTGGTTGGCCTCTGTAATAAAAAAAAATGAGTCCAAGGATCAACAAACGAACTTAACCGGATGTCATGTGACGTCCGCAACAACCAAACACAACGATCAACAACGAACAAAATGAAGAAAAAAAAAGTGATTAACGTTCAAGCCTCGTAATCGTTGGATCGATGGATAGAGTCCCGTTCGTCTGTTTCTTTTTTTATTTTCACCACAGTCATTTTCTTTACTATTTATATTACAATTGATATAACGGGAAAAATACGTGTAATCGGATGAACTTTTATTAAATTTACAATGTTATTTGGCTGTCTACAAATTTTTATTATCACAAATAACATAATATTCATAACTAGCGAGTAGTAAAAGACGAAACGCATGAAGTGATACTGCAAATGTATGTTTGTCCGTGATTCGAGAAATCACTTATACCTGGAAGGAGCCCGAAACTACCTGTTACCTGCAAATTTTGACCAGCACACACGGCTTTCGAAACATATACGATTAATCGTCGCTTTCGAAATTACGAGTACAAGTTGCAGGATGGTATTTTTCGTCAAAACATGGAAAACATGAAGTTATGAATATTATATTATTTGTGATAATAGAAATTGGTAGACTGCCAAATAACATTGCAAATTTAATAAAAGTTCATCCGATTACACGTATTTTCCCCATTATATCAATTGTAATATAAACAGTAAAGAAAATGACTGTGTTGAAAATTAAAAAAAAAAAAAACTGACGAACGGGACTCGATCCAGCGGTCCAGCGACTATGGGGCTTGAACGCTAACCACTTTTTCTTTTTTTTTTAATCTCATTTTGTTCGCTTTTGTTCGTTGCTTCTGCTCGGGACGGACGTCGTAAGACTTCCATTGAAGTTCGTTGTTGATCGATTAACTCAGTTTTTTTATTACAGAGGGCACGTAACTATCTCACCTAACACGCTGAGCTACCGTGCCGGCACCACTCGGCTGCTGCCGCTTCATGGTAAAAATGACCACGTTCGGGTACATATATTTGACGACCGAAATTATCTTGCGATTTTCTCACTAACGCTTAAGAAGTACGCGCTACTGCTTACACATTTTGTTGTCCTCATGGAGTACTACGAGTGTACGAAGTTTGCAGTAAATCCGCGTTCCAAACGTCGTGGCCTCCCCTTTTAAATAAAAGAAGGATTGGGTTGATGGGACAGTCCCCGAGGCATCAAGACTCCTGAATTGGGTAACATAACGAAGTGGGAAGAGAAGGAGGCAACAACTGCAGAGGAAAACAGAGTTGTGTATGATAAAAGTAATATTTGAAAAATTAAAGTTACGTAATTTTTTTCCAAAAACCACATCAGTAACAACACCCTAGCTAGACCGTAAGGCAAGTTTAAGTGCTAAAGAGACAATGGTTGTGTGTGTGGAAGGGCTACTGGCTAAAGTGGGGCCAGTGAGGGCTGAGTGGTCCGGTGCACCCTGCAGCGCCGCACGCTCGCTGCACGGTCCTGTGGCTGCTCGCTAAACAACAAAGCGAGAAGCCACCAGCACTGCTGCAAAATTAAACGCCCCGGCTGGCTGCCGCGCAGTGCGGTAATTGGCGCGGTAGATCCGAGCGCGAGTTACGGCCACCGGGCTGAGTACGCAGACCAGTAGCGACCGCGGACGTGCACCAGTAGACGCCATTGATACAATGCGCTGCAGTTTCACCCCAAAAACACCAATTCCTAAGCGTATTCTCAGCTGTGCCGTTCTCACCGTTCCAACCTTCAATTTTTTAATAGTTACATACATACATACGCCACAAGCCACCGTATGGTAAATGGCAGATGGTACCACGTACCAGTACTGGTCATTTCCTTTCCTATTCCACTTGCAAATTGGCTGCGTGAAAAACACCTGTCTATACGGCTGAGTACAAGTCCCGGCTCTCTTATTTTGTCGCAGTCCTTATGCGAAATGTATGTTGGTGGCAGAGAATCATTCTGCAATCACCTGCAAATGATTGTCCGCGAAATATTCTCAATAGTGTTTCGCGAAAAGAACGGCGTCTTCCATCCCGGGATTCCCATTTGAGTTTACAAAGCATCTCAGTAACACTTAAGTGGTCTTTTTCTTTCAATTTTTTGGCGTTCGAAACGTCCCTTTGCAGCCATCTCAACACTGCAAATGATATATAATAGCTTCTTTGTGACAATTCAGGGTAGACATTAATTTAAGTCGTACCCTGGTTCGAAGTTACATAGGCTTAACAAAGGACTGATTCTGACATAAAACAAGTTTTACAACCACAGTTGTCCGCAGATCGTGGTCTCGCGGTCGCGTTCTCGCTTCCCGAGCACGGGGTCCCGGGTTCGATTCCTGGCTGGGTCAGGGATTTTCACCTGCCTCGAGATGGCTGGGTTTTTGTGTTGTCCTCATCATTTCATCATCATTTATGAATGTCGCGAGATTGGGCTGAGTAAAGGTTGCGAATTTTTACGGCTGCTAATAACCGCGCAGTTGAGCGCCCCACAAACCAAACATCGTCATCATCACAACCACAGTGTACTGGAACGAGTACAGAAGACGAAACCGTAACACACGATACCTAGAGCTATTATGCTATAAGACTCATGCCAGTAACAAAATAAGAAATGATAAATCGCCTCTGGTACACATTTAGGATGTACCCAGTAATATCCATATTAATGACTGTGTATCTAAAATAACAATAAAATGTTCTTTTGTATGTCTCGTCACTCGCATTGTGGTCGGACCTACTAGTATCAAATGTAGGAGCACGCCTCTGAACTGTGTTCTTGTCCTCCTTTAATCTTAACTAGGGCGCATCCCAAACACTCCAGCAGTACCCAAGAATGCGTGTAACAAGTCTCCTACATGCGGTCGCCTTTGTAGATGAACTACGCTTTCCCAAAACTCTTCCACTAAACCTAAGTTCACCGTTCACCTTCATTAATACCACTCTTACGTGCTCGTCCTATTACATATCACTTTTCAGCGTACCATAGCCATACGACACGTTTCAATCAGTGATGCTGCTTCACTGTCCGCACACATTCACCAGAAACTATAACTACCATTCGTACAGAATTCAAGTCTTTCAGTTGCGAACACTTACAGACTTACAAGTACCGTGAAGAAGTTCGTTGTCCCCATGCGCCTGCTGAAGTTCTATCACTCGTAACACATTGCGAATGATGAAACCGTGCGGGTGGCCTGTTGTTCAGGAACTTAGTTCAGCTCCTGCTGAGAACTAAACAGGCTCACCACCAACTTCTCTGAACGGCTGTCCACCAGACCAGACCACGAGAGATAGGTCACGTGGAGAGATAATGAGAAGGAACGCTGCTTGTCTGAAACCTCGGGAAATCAAACACCGATAGTAATAACCATCTTGTGGTGTTCCAGTTCTTCTTCTTCTTATGTCCGTGATTGCTACAAAATGGGAAGAGGACATCCGCCTTATGCAAGACACCTTTTTTCTGTTTTGTTTCACCCAGACATGTTTCAGCACTTTTTATGTGCAATCTTCAGTGGGTTCTTTTTTTATTTTTTTAACTTACATGATACTATTGGACATTTATTTTGGTAATTATTCCGCTACACAAGCTACAACTTCTCATGGTTTTGATATTGTGGTGCTTTCTCATATGTTGTTGCAGATTTCGTGGCCTATGGTCGCTTGACACTGCACTTCATCCGATTTTTCAAAACATAGGCAGCGTTTTCGCAGCCATTATGTGTTGTTGACAACAACACGTGACAACAAGTTATTACTGACACGCACTGCGCGAAACGTAGGATACAAAACGATTTCTGTTGTCCCGACACATTTTCACTAGAACTGCAGTGGGCTCACACTGCTGCTACCTAGCGGGAACAATGTAAAACTCGAGAGTTTGCCCCTTCCCACACTAGGCTGTTCAGGCACGTATCTCAAATGACATACTAGTTATCAAATTTTTAAAATCAGATGATTCTTTTTAACACAACTTGCATTTTGTCGCTGGAAAGTGACAACTTGGTAGTCACACATATGTGTACCGCCAAGTTGCTCAGCAGAACTCTGTCAGGGGTTTCCCGGTCGGGTACATGCGGCAGCCCGCCTTTGTAGTCAACACGCTGTTCTAGTCAAGCTCTCGAAACTCCACCTCGCCAAAACGTCAGCCCCAGCCTAGCCGGGAGCAAGCCAGGAATGAAAACACACAACCAATTGCTCACAATATCTGCAGGTGACCAAGTAGAAAAAGCCGGATACTTCATGAGGTTGTCGTATCAGGCAGTGTCACAGGACTGTGAAATTGCAGCGAGACGCAGGAACACCAGGAAAGGATAAACACCTTGTGCTTGGATTGACAGTTGCTCCTGCATGTGTGTATGTGCCTGTTTAAACTTGTAGACCTGTATTGCTGCTCATCGAAACTACAGCACCAGGAAGAACAGAAAATAAGAAAATTTTACTTATTATGCGTACTTTTTATAGACGGACAGAAAAAAAAATCACAGCGCCAAGAAGGAGTTGCTCGACATAAACGGAAGCTGGTAGGTGTGTGTGTGTCTACATCTGAAAGATGACGCCTAATCAAAAGTCACAGCAGCAGCATAAGAGTGGCGTTAGTAGCGCCACTACGAGGATGTAAATACAGTTGGCACCAAGTACACGCCGTAACGGTCGTGATGCTAGTTACCTTTCAGACTGGTCGTGGTGAGTTTATGTTTGTCAATAACGTATTTAAGGCGACAAAGACGCCATTAAAAACACGTCACTGAGTTTGAACGAGATCGTGTAATAAGGCTACGAGAAGCTAGATGTTCCTTCTGCAGTATTGCTGAAATACTTGGCAGGAATGTAGCCACTGTACAACATTGCTGTCAGAGGTGGTGAAACACGTATGTTGTGTGGCGGCGATGGCGAGGCATTGCAGAGTCTCTGACCAGAGAGCTATTTGTCATTCCTAGTCTGCGCTTGACCGCGCGAGTGTTACGAGCAGTTGTCTGTGAGCAGTCTGTCGGTAGTAGCAGCCCAGTGCAGTTGTGTGAAGCAGTCTGTCGGTAGCAGTAGCGCAGTTCAGTTGCTAATGGCAGTCTGTTAGCAGTAGTGATCTCATACGGTCGCGAGAGAGTCGCGAGCGGGATGCAGTCGCAGGCGTCGACATGGGTCTCTCTGGTCAAGATGCTGAATGAGGTATATTGTTAATTAAGGTAACCAAGCTGCATTGCGCACATCAGATAATGTAAACTTTATTCATTGTAATTAATTTTCAACAACTGCCCCAATAATAATTTTGATTTCAAAGCAATTTTTTAACAAAAGAACTATTTAATTGAACGAACGATTTCCTTCCATTTCCTTTAAAGAAAAGTTTCAGTTAAATTAAAAAAAAAAAAATATTACTTGCGATGCATTTCCTCCAAACCGTGGCCAATAATAAGAGCAGAAATTTGACATGCAGTTTCAATGAGGTAAGAAATTAATTCTGATTTTTTGCACAGGGCCAAAGACCGATATTTCGGTTTAATTGAGTTTACATTGTCACTGAAGTCTCATAGAAATTTTGAAAGACAAAAAATAATAAATGGGAGCCAAGCGTAACCTCCCAGCAATGAAATCTACTGACAATGACAATTAAATGTAAAAATCGCAATCTGACTCAAGGTGTAAGCTCTCACGAAAATAATGAAAAACAATTCAATGCTAATGAGACTTCAACGACAGCTCCGAGACAGAAGCATGGTAACATGCATCCACTGACCCCAAACCTCGGCCATTTGCGACTTCAATGGTGTCAAGCGAGTGCGTATTGACGAGCAGGATGGACGTCTGTTGTGCTTTCTGATGAAAACTGATTCCGCGTCGGTGACAGTGATGGCAGCGTGTTGGTCAGAAAGAGACCGGTTGAGGACCTGCAACCAACCCGTCTGCGTGCTAGATGCACCGCATCTACATCTGGAGTGACCTGAGGTGCGAATTCCTGTGACAGCAGGAGCACTCTCTCGGTTATCCAGCCCATCCTGACTGCAGATCTCTTCGTCAACCTGGTGAATCAACCTGTTGTGCTGCCATTCAGGTGCGTGTTTTCCAACAGGAAATTTTTGGAAATTTGTGGTAAGATCCTAATGGACCAAACTGCTGAAGTCATCGGTCCCTAGGCTTGTGCACTATTTAAGGGGAGTTTTACTATCTTTTGGTTCAAAAAATCGATTTTTTAAAAAAATTGCATTATTGGATCCAAAAAAGTGTTTAGAATCCACCCCTGAAACGGTTCTTCCGAATGTGTGTGTGTGTGTGTGTGTGTGTGTGTGTGTGTGTGTGTGTGTGTTGGTCTTAAGTCCTGAGACTGGTTTGATGCAGCTCTCCATGCTACTCTATTCTGTGCAAGCTTCTTCATCTCCCAGTACCTACTGCAGCCTACATCCTTCTCAATCTGCTTAGTGTATTCATCTCTTGGTCTCCCTCTACGATTTTTATCCTCCACGCTGCCCTCCAATACTAAATTGGTCATCCCTCGATGTCTCGGAACATATCCTACCAACCGGTCCCTTCTTCTAGTCATGTTCTGCCAGAAGTTCCTCTTCTCCCCAATTCTATTTAATACCTCCTCATTAGTTATGTGATCTACCCATCTAATCTTTAGCATTCTTCTGTAGCACCACATTTCGAAAGCTTCTATTCTCTTCTTGTCTAAACTATTTATCGTCCACGTTCACTTCCATACATGGCTACACTCCATACAAATACTTTCAGAAACGACGTTTAAATCTATAATCAATGTTCACAAATTTTTCTTCTTCAGAAACGCTTTCCTTTCCATTGCCAGTCTACATTTTATATCCTCTCTACTTCGACCATCATCAGTTATTTTACTCCTCAAATAGCAAAACTCCTTTACTACTTTAAGTGTCTCATTTCCTAATCTAATTCCCTGAGCATCACCCGACTTAATTCGACCACATTCCATTATCCTCGTTTTGCTTTTGTTGATGTTCATCTTGTGCCCTCCTTTCAAGACACTGTCCATTCCGTTCAACTGCGCTTCCAAGTCCTTTACTGTCTCTGACAGAATTACAATGTCATCGGCGAAACTCAAAGTTTTTATTTCTTCTCCATGGATTTTAATACCTATTCCGAACTTTTCTTTTGTTTCCTTTATTGCTTGCTCAATATACAGATTGAATAACATCGGGGATAGGCTACAACCCTGTCTCACTCCCTTCCCAACCACTGCTTCCCTTTCATGTCCCTCTACTCTTATAACTGCCATCTGCTTTCTGTACAAATTGTAAATAGTCTTTCGCTCCCTGTATTTTACCCCTGCCTCCTTTAGAATTTGAATTCCGAATACGGAACGGAAATGTTTGTTGTACGCAGTTGAGCAAAAAAATGCACCTGCCTGAAATCGGCCTTTTTCTCGCACCAGTTTTCTTTCTTTCGCAGTACGAGTCATTGCACGGGTGCTTGGGAGGAAACACACAAAATTCAAATGAAAGTTGGAACGCGTGTGTTTGGAAGATAGCCCCAAGCATTCGCATTCTGGTGCGAAGACTGTGGACATTGCGACCTTCCTGGCAGTGAGCAGCTTCAACGAAGGGTATTCAGCAATTCTGAAGACCATGACAACGATGGACCTCACCCTGGGACTCTATTCGACACAGTTCGCCAAGCATTCGGACGACCACCGGATTCAAGCGGCCGAAAACCGCTTGTTACCGGCCGTACGAGCGGCTCTGGAGCACCGCACGATGGCCCAGATCGAGCAGAATGCCCTCTGTGAGGAAGAGGAAGGACTAGTTTATGGACCCGGAGTAGCAGACTGAACGTAAGTTGCATAATATTGCATTTATATGTAGTCAAAACTTAAAATGCGTTTTTCTCGAAATGACTTTTTTTAATCGCGTGGTATGGTAAGTTCAAATCTACTGAACCGATTGGCATGATTATGGGTTTCCGACGAAGCTAACTAAAATGTCTAGGAGATGTACTACTTTTATTCCGATCCATCAATTATAAATATTTTTACTTGCCCAACGAAGTCAAAAAATCGATGAAAAAAACCCTAGTTTTGTTCAAATGGCCGCCATTTTGTTTCCTATGGTCCAAATAACTTAAACGAGGTCCAACTCCTGAAGAATTCTATATACTTCGCTAACGTCAATTCAATTTTGATTTCAGACGAGCCGGCTGGCTTGTGACATACCGCGCGTGGAGGTCTACATCGAAATTTTGTTTCGATCCGACGGCACTTTTTCCTTTTCTCTTCGACATTTCTGGTCAAAGAAATTCCAGTTTGTACAGTAGATATTTTTACCAAATTTGACAGTGATATCTATAACAGATACCGAGAAAAAAATTCTCAAAGAATATGCTTTTTTCCGGCCAAAGATAGCAAACCTCTCCTTAATCTAACTTATGCTAAGGACAACACTCACACCCAGTCCCGAGGGAGGACTCGAAACTCCGACGGGGGGGGGGGGGGGGGGGGCGGCGGGAGCTGCGTGAACCGTAGCAAAGGCGCCTCAGACCGCACGGCTACCCCGCGCGGCTTTCCAACAGGATATCGCTCGCCCACATACCACTATTGTAACCCAATAACACGCTCGATAGAGTGTCGAGCTATCTCGTTGGCCTGCTGAGTCACCAGATTTGTCTCTAATCGAGCACATATGTGACATCATCAGATGACAAATCCAGCTTTATCCGCAGATAGCATTAACCGTCTTTGTATTGAGCGAGGAAGTGCAACAGGTGTGGAACTCTTCCTCAAAAAACTGACATCTGGCACCTGTACAACACAACATGCTTGCATGCAACATTCTGGCGGTTACACCTGTTATTAGTGTACAAGCATTTCACATTTGCAATGGCTTATCTCACACTTACATAAACTTGTGATCCTTTAGTGGAGCCGGCCGAAGTGGCCGCGCGGTTTTGGCGCTGCAGCCTGGAACCGCGAGACCGCTACGGTCGCAGGTTTGAATCCTGCCTCGGGCATGGATGTGTGTGATGTCCTTAGGTTAGTTGGGTTTAACTAGTTCTAAGTTCTAGGGGACTAATGACCTCAGCAGTTGAGTCCCATAGTGCTCAGAGCCATTTGACCCATTTTTTTTTAGTGGAAAGCACATAAATATGTTATCTAGACAAATGTATTCCCGAAATATCATTGTTCTATATAAATTAGTTTTTGGTACTGCGACTTTTCCCGTCAGAGTAATGGGAATATTACACGATTGGATTTGTTGGTGAATTTACGTGCTGATATCAGCACCACCTGTGTAACAACAGTGGCTCTAACCCGGCTGGGCATCGGGTTCGAACTGAGACTACAAAACAGATAAGGGTATATCATAGCATGCTGCCTCACCTCGGAGCGAAATTTCATCAATCGTAGTGGCTGGCGGGTGGTGGCGTGTGAGCCCCTCGACAACTACGACCAGGTGTTTTCAGTCGGTTAGACAACATCCTTACCGTGGCGAATGGGAACACTGTTTGTGTAGAGGTAGGCCAGGACAGCGTGGGCACATGGGGTCTTGCGTTAAGTTATTGAAAGGTAATGTCCCAGAGACTTTTGAAGGTAGAGAGTAACCAACGGGCTTAATACGTCAGAAATATAACCGGTTGTCCACAATACCGCTTATGCGAGACAGAGGTGAACTTGCCGAGTACCCAATGGGACCTGATACTACCATGCACTGTACTTGCCTCGTATGGCGATGACGAATATAATGCGTCAATGTTCATTGATGTGGTAGCTTCCACACACAGTACGTCCATTGTGACGGTGGTACTCCGAACCAGAAATAGTCTGAAAAGAATAGGTGCCGCCACTCTTGTATCTAATATAGTCGGTGAGTGCACCAGTATCATGGCGTCCCTCTCTGTTGCTGCATCAAGGGAAACCACAACAATGGCGGAAATGTTGACAGTTCGATGCCCGTCTCGTTGCACGTGACGTGGATTTACGAATCTTCTTGGTCGTGTGAATGATGTTTATCCTCTCGGGCGCTCGTCGTGCTGGGACGCAGAGACTGCATCGTGTTGACTAGGACGTCCCTAAACATAGATTTCGTATTCTCTTGACGTTAGTGGAACCCTGCTCAACGAGACAGGCGAAACCTCGGAACGATAAAACGCAGTTTCTACAGGCCACCGTCTTTCCACTGTCGAATTGTGACACTTGCTGAAAAAGTTTCCCCTTTTTAACGAGACATGTAACTGTCTTCTCACAAACAAACAACATTCAAGTACTATTTCTGAATGAGAAACCAGCTCCATAAGCATTCTTCAAATGCAGAATGTGCACGGCGGTACTTCTCCCTCGATGGTGGGTCTGCGCTGAAATGCTTTGCATATAAAAAGGTGCAGTACATGTCATGACAATTTTGTAGTTTGTTGCAGGTTGCTTCCAAGTTATTCCAGTTTTAATAGCTGGCAGTGTGCTTATTAAAGAAAGTAATTTTTAATTGTGAAATGTATTCGAAAATTGTAAATAGGTTTGTACAGAAGCTATACGATTTAGTAGACAATGTCTCTATTGGGGGAATCACATGAATTGTGTGATGAAGAGACTAGGACATTTGGAACATTGGATCAGTCCTGGAGGCCTGCTCGGATAGACTAAGTGGCCACACGCTCGAAATCCGAGTTCGTGTACAGCACCGGCACAGATTTTCATATGTTTCTAGTAAATCGCATAACACATTTCATAATTTAATACAGCTGTCAATCTTCAACAGTTATCTGTTGCATCCAACGAAACAGACGCTGTAAAATACAGGCACTGCAATACTGTGTGCCAGTTTTTAATGCGTGGTGCATTTTTGTCGCCGCACACAGACACACACACAAACACACACACACACACACACACACACACACACACACACACACACACACACACAAAGCGCACGCACACGCACATACACACACGTATACACACACACACACAGCGCACTTGAACATTGCGCATGGATGGCAAAAAGGGTGGAAATTAGATTAAAAACAAGCGTGTTCTTCCAATAGTAGTGCCAGAGACAGGGATTAATGTGTTGTTGTTCTGGGTGTCTTCTCTTAAAATTGCCTTGAGCAGATGTGTAGAGAACCAACTCGAGAGGGTAACGTCTCAGACCTCCTGGCAACAAACAGATTTGAACTTATAGAATCAGTTAACGTCGAGGAAGGTATCAGTGATCATATGGCTGTGACAGCATCTATGACGACGGGTTCTACAAGGAATGTTAAGAAACGTAGGAAGGTATACTTGCTCAGCGAGGGTGACAGGATACAAATTGCAGAGTAGCTCAGCAGTCAGCATCAGTAATGAGGACGAAGATGTGGAGAAGAAATGGAAAAAATTCAAACCCATCATTCAATACGCCCTAGAAAAGTATGCTGCGAGTAAGGTTTTAAGGGATGGGAAAGATCCACCATGGCTTAATAGCCATGTCAGAAAAGCGCTAGGTAAACTAAGTGCACTTCACCTCAGATAAGAGAAGTACAAACCTACCTGACTAAAAAAACTGAATGAAGCGAAAATGAGCGTAAGAAGAGTAATGGGAAAAGAGTTCAATGATTTTGAAAGTAAGACGTTGTCAACCGACGTGAGTGTAAACCCTAAGAGATTTTGGTCGTATGTAAAATCAGTAACTGGGTCAAAATCATCTATTCATTTTCTCACCGACCACACCGCCACCGAAACGAAAGATAACAGAGAGAAGGCCGAAATACTGAATTCGGTCTTCCGAAGTTGTTTCACTGCGGAAGATCTTGAAACTGTCCCTCCTTTCAACAGTCGTGCGAACGTCGAAATGGCAGATATTGACATTACGGATCGCGGACTGAAAAACAGCTACAATCGGTTAGTAGCGGATAGGCGTCAGGACCAGATGAGATACCTTTAAGATTCTATAAAGATTATGCGAAAGAACTTGCTAATCTTCTTGCAGTAATTTATCGTAGATCGCTTCAGCAACGAAAGGTGCCTAACGACTGGAAAAAGCGCAGGTCATTCCTGTTTTTAAGAAAGGCCGTAAAACAGATCCACACAATTATAGACCTATATCGTTGACGTCAATCTGTTGTAGAATTATGGAATATGTTTTATGTTTAAGAATTATGACGTTTTTGGAAAACAAACACCATCTCTATAAAAATCAGCAAGGATTCCGCAAACAGAAACTCAGCTCACTCTGTTCCCCTATGGGATTCACAGCGCAGTGGACAACGGCGCTGGCGTTGATGCCGTGCTCCTTGATTTCAGTAAGGCATCTGACACCGTCCCACACTGCCGTTTAATGAAGAAAAAAAAAGAACCGAGCTTACGGAGTGTCGGATAAGACTTGCGATTGGATTCAAGAGACTTTCTTGCAGATAAAACTCAACACATCGCTCTTAACGGAACAAAATCGACAGATGTAAAGGTAATATCCAGAGTACCACAGGAAAGTGTGATAGGACCGTTGCTGTTTGCAGTATACATAAATGATCTGGTAGAAAGCGTCGGATACTCTTTAAGACTACTCCCAGATGATGCAGCTGTCTATAGCAAAGTAGCAACGCCAGAAGATAGTAGTAATTTGCAGAACGACTTGCAAAAAAAATGGTTCAAATGGTTCTGAGCACTATGCGACTTAACTTCTGAGGTCATCAGTCGCCTAGAACTTAGAACTAATTAAACCTAACTAACCTAAGGACATCACACACATCCATGCCCGAGGCAGGATTCGAACCTGCGACCGTAGCGGTCGCTCGGCTCCAGACTGCAGCGCCCAGAACCGCACGGCCACTCCGGCCGGCGAACGACTTGCAGAGAACTGACGAATGGTAAAGGCTTTGGCAGTTGACCCTGAACGTAAATAAATGCAACATAGTGCCCATACATAGGAAAAGATATCCACTGCTGTACAGCTACACCACTGATGACAAACAGCTGGAGACAGCGTCTGCAAAACTGGAAATTTGTGGTAAGGTCTTACGGGACCACACTGCTGAGGTCATCGAACCCTAAGCTTACACACTATTTAATCTAACTTAAACTAACTTACGCGAAGGACGACACCCATGCCCAAGGGCGGACTCGAACCTCCGGACGGGGGGAGCCGCGCGGACTGTGACAAGACGCCCTAGACCGTGTCTGCCGTAAAATGTCTAGGCATAACCATCCAGACCGACCTTAAGTGAAATGACCACACAAAACAGACAGTGGGAAAAGCAGACACCATACTCAGATTCATCGGCATTATCTTAAGGAAATGTAACTCATCCAAACAAGTGGTTTATAAGGCGCTTGTTCGCCCTATTCTTGAGTATTCTTCACTTATCTGGGATCCCTATTAGGTAGGACTGATAGAGGAGATAGAGAAGATCCAACCAAGACCAGCGCATTTCGTCACGGGATCGTTTAGCTGGCGTGAGAGCGTTACGAAGTTGCTAAACATACTCAACTGGCAGACCTTACAAGAGAGGCGTTGTGCATCACGGAGAGAGTTAGTATTGAAATTTGGGGACAGTGCTTTTCAGGAGGAGTCGGACAACGTATTACTCCCCCCCCCCCCCCCCACTCCCCCACCCCACACATACATCTCGCGCATTGACCACGAGGAGAAAATTCGAGAGATTAGAGCCAATACAGAGGCTTACCGGCAATAATTCCTCCCACGCACTATTTGCGAGTGGAACAGGGTTGGAGGAATCAGACCTCCGCCACACACCCATTAGGTGGCTTGCGGTGTGTGGTGTGCGTACTGTAAGACCTTCGGTACACAAACCATCAGATTATTTGACTTGTCGCTCTAACGAAGTAGGCGAGTGTCAGCAATATGTCTCATGGTCTTATCGTGGCGTGTAAAAAGCATAGAAATTACTTAACTTGATTCTGGATGCTTTTTACAATTGACAATCTGAAGTTCCTTTGGTCTTGGTACGTTAATCTTATTCTCAAATATCTCTGATACTTGACAAAGTGTCTATACATTTCTCTTCATGGCTGTGTACAAGAATATTAGGCGCAGACAGAAACTTGACTATAGACTGGTACAGACTAATGTAGACTGGTACAGACAGGTGCAGATCGGAGGTCTGTACACTCGTTATAATACCTCGCGCGTTGAGGTATCACGGCGCGAGTGTGACCCGCGAGGAGAAAAGGTTCTACGTTAGCAGCAATCTCATTGGCTGCGTTACATATTAATACGCGGATCGGCGGAGCAGAATTTGGTCCGTCTCTAAGACAGCGCCATCTCGTAGTGCGGAGACGGACGAGAGCTGCGCCTGCGCTGTTGTGCTTAGTGGAGGGCGCTCTAGTGGGAAAGTTGTGTACGCGCTGAATACGCGGAAATATGTACACCACGGTGTATGATGTACATGTAGTCTTTGTAAAACTGCGTCATCAATAGTCACGTCCCATTCCTGTCATATAAACTTCTTTAAAATTGTACATAGGTAGGTTCTCGCTTGAAGCGTAGCATCAGACTCAACTGTAGAGTGCTCTCCACCACTAAGGAAGAAGCTCTGCGTATACCTTTGGATGGTCGGCGAAAGGCGCCTTTCTCCAGCGTCCTCCAACTAATCCCGAGGCGATCGAAGGCGCGATTTCCAATTCGCGGCTAGGAAGGCACCAGATGGCCGTGAACTAGCGGGAGCGAACAGCGTACGCGCGACAAAACAGGATGCGTCTGTGGTGAAAGGAGTCGAAAGACAAGGCTTCGGTACTGCTGCTCGCCTCTAGAATTACTTCAGCGGATCGCCTGGCGGACGGAGACCAAAGGCGCCGCCGGACATCCTATTATCGCCTCGTTGACGCCACTTTGCGGCATAACTGACGGTTGTCGGTGGCTGCGCCACTAAAGGAGTACCTACGTTCAGCGTGTGGGAATGGGGACGTCCGAGATTTCCGACTCGCGTGTGCAAGCGTACGGGTGCAAAACCATAAAAACAACAGTTCAACCATTTTTTGACGGGGATCTAACAAATTTTTAAATTTTCTAAGCAATTTTATGCTGCGTCTCCCAGAAGATATGGAATACAGAGATATACAGGGTGTAAATTTTGAATAACTCGAAAAATAAGCTTCACACGAAAAAATGTGTAGAATCCAAAGTTGATTATTTTCGAGGGGGACATCTGCTGGTACTAAAATTAGCCTGCCACCACAGCCCCTTGGGGTTGGGGCGGGAGGTAAATTTCAAATTTCAAATGGGAACCCCCATTTTTTATTGCAGAATCAGATTGTGCATAAAAACTACGTACATTTCGTCTTAAACTTTTGTTTTGATTCTTGGGGCTGTAATTAAAGAAACTCCATCTTCTCAACATCTGTAAAACTCTAATTCCTCCCTCTCAAACCCAAACCCAAATATTTGGGTCAACATTTGTAAAACTCTATTTCCTCTCTCTCAAATCCCATCCTATGGGGAGAGAGGGAGAGCTTTAATTTTATCGAATCAAAATTTACGAAGTAAATAACTATTTTTTATTTTTCCGTAACCATTTTCCACTCAAACATGAGAACATGGATTTTCTTGAATTACAGTGACAACTAGCAAAAATCAAAAGAAATGTTTAAGTCAAAATATTTGTAGTTTTTGTGTAGAATCTGATTGTGCAATAAAAATGGGAATCCCATTTGAAATTTTAAAGTTACCTCCCGTCCCACCCCCAGGGGGCCGGGGTGGCGGGCTAATTTTAGCACCGGCAGATATCCCCCACGAAAATAATCAACTTTGGATTCTATACATTTTTTCGTGTGAAGCTTATTTTTCGAGTTATTCTGGTTTGTCAACTTAAAATTTGCACCCCGTATAGAAGAGGGCCGAGTTACCTATGAATCAGACGCATCATAGTTACGGTCAGGCTCCTCAGAGGGCGCCACCGGGAAGACATATTTTACACATCCGCCTGACGTCACACAAACAGTTCCCAGGTAGACATCCACCGGCTAAAAGCGGGTATAAACCGACACAGGGCTCTACTCAAGAGAGTAGTACCGCACAGTGCCTGTAGACAAGATCAGGACTTCATCACAGCCGCCGCCACGAGGAGCCAGCAGAATATTTTGTATGTGAGCAAAATCGTCGTTAATTAGATTCGGACTAGACCAGAGTTAAAGAGACATCAGTAAAAGTGAACACTGAACTACAGCCAAGCGCTGTATTCCTACTACATTTAAGTATTATAGAATTTCTGTAGTTAAATTATTGCAAATTGTTGCCAAATTGCCGCAGCTGTTGCCTAACCCTCAGTAGTTACGTGCAAGGAAGCCGCTTCTTAACAGCAACTACCTTTGGGGGATACCGAACGAGGAGGCGCATTGTTTAGCCCAATGGATTCGCGTCCGGGAGGACGACGGTTCAAATCCGCGTCCAGCCAGCCATATTAAGTTTTCCGTGGTTTTCCTAAATCGCTTAAGTGAAATACCGGACGGTTTCTTTGGAAGAGCCGGATTCCCTCGACACCCTCGAAGTAGTAAGCTTGACCCCATGTAACGAACTCTGAATGGACGACTTCTCTCACATCGAAAAAACAAATCAGCATTATTTTAATGTTGGATTTCTCCTGGCGAGCTTTCTTGGAGCAAGGCGAATTTGAAGCCTTCCACTGGCTTGATTGTTGCTTTGATTCTGGATCGAGAGCGTAGCACCAAATTTTGTCGTCTGTGATAATTTTTGAAAAAAAGCTTGGATCATTGTGGGACTCCTCTTTCAAAGGTCAGTAAGCTTCCACGCGAATTTGTTTTCGGTCAGTTGTCAGCAGTCGTAGTACTAATTCGGCAGCCACCCATTTCATTCCAAAATCTTCCGTCAAAATTCACTGCACTGAACTCCAATTGACTCACAACAGCTTCACACTTTCTTCAATGGTCCGTCATTGATCTTCGTTGATGACTGCATGTGTTCGGACCGCGGAAGGACGACCAGAACGACGTTTGACATCAGTTGCCATTTCAACATTTTTGAAGTGGGAAAACCACTCAAACACTTAAGCTTTCTCCACAGCATCTTTGTTGTAAACCGCTCCTCACATTTCAAGAGTTTCTGTTCCACTTTTTCCGAGCAAAAAAGCAAAATTTTACCACCGCACGCTGTTCACCAAAAAGAGCCATAGCAAAAACGGCAAAAATAAAAAACAGTTGTCACTATAAACTCTGTCGAAAGTAGTCTTCACATTTTTGATCGACGGCATTTTTAATCTGGAATGTTCAATCTATGCGCCACTAGCGGCAAAACGCGGTGCTATAGAGCTCTGCCCGTCAAAAAATTAGTTTGGTTCGATTTGGGTACCCCATCGTATGTGACGATTTCAAACAATAGGTTTACTCATTATTATGACAGGTCTAGTAATTTTTATTGAAACCTACAACAACACTTCAGAGCAACACACATAAATGACACTATGTTTCAACACAGTCACCAAGTGTCTGTAAACAGCGCGCGGAACGTTCTACCAATTGTTCACTTTCTCGAAAGAGAAATCTGTTCCTTGGTCAAGGGGCCATTCGAGAACTACTGTGTCAAAATTCACAGGGTCGGAAAACTTCTTTTCCTTCTCAGATGCTCTTTACGCTTGCCGAAAAGAAGGAAATCGCACGATGCAAAAATCTGGAGTTCCCTACTGGCGTCACCCTCGTCTGTGCGACTTTGGCAAATTTTTGGCACCATTTCACTACACCTGGTTGTGACGTTGCATTTTATCCATATTCCGTTAGAATTTCGCTGTGAATCTGTGTGTGATTTATTCATGTGGCCGCAGGCATCATAGTATCCCGCGTGTTTCAAACCTTGGAGTGCCTTTCCAGCTGCCGCAACATTTTACTCGAGCCTTGTGACGTATCTGTTATCCACACCGCAGCAGAATTTTGTTTGCGGGTAACCCGGACTACGTAAGCTCTTCTAACAATGCGCTACTATTATTGCGCTATGGTTCAAGTGTAAATTACTTTGTGAAGTCCTTACTTAACGGGAACAAACCTTAACAGTCGTTACTACGGGAAGAATCCTCTGTCATATATTTCACAGTGCTTTGCACAATATACATCCCTTGCACATGCTGTCTGTACATAGGATCTGCCATAGTTTCCTGCGACTCAATGGCAATTGGACACCACTTCGGCGATTGGAAAATGGGAATATGATCTACTAAAAGAACCATTAACATGCAGCTTAGAAGAGCACTAGAGCTGTTGTCGTCCGTGTGACATGGACAAATCGGCAGTGGTAGGTCATGCACTCCACCCCGCCTGAGGCTGGCATCTTATGAAGTCATCGTCTTTCTCGCGGCTAATAGGACCTTTGAGTGCATCGTCAATGTTCTACCAACGGTATTTATTTTCACTATGTCCGACGTATTCGTCTCGTGGGAATCAGCAACTGTATTCATATTTAAGATAATTATCATTTATTTTTAAGTCTTAGTTGCATATTTCTAATTACGTTACATGTTTCGATCACTCAGGATCAACTTCAGAGGTAAGTAAGTTGTGTCAGCAACCCTTCTTGTCTATAAAGAACCACTCCGGAAACTGACCTGTCTGAATGCTGCGGTGTAGCGTGGCATGTTCTCTGACGTATGATCGTGAAGAGTCAAGACGTGTTTCTGACGCACCTGAGACCTGAAGATAATCCTGAGCGATCGAAACATGTAATTTAATTAAAAATTTGCAACTGAGACTGAACACTAAAGGAGAATTATCTTAAATATTTCTTTTCCTTCAGGATATTAGAGCTGCAGACCCTTTAGATCCTAGTCAGTAACATTACGTGTGTCCCCCCCCCCCCCCCCCCCCCCCCGTAGATGAGTGTGAGTGGTCAGTGCGACAGAATGTCAATCCTAAGGGACCGGGTTCGATTCCCCGATAGGTTGGAGATTTTCTCTGCTCGGGGACTGGGTGTTATGTTGTCCTAATCATCACCATTTCATCCCCATCGACGCGCAAGTCGCCGAAGTGGCGTCAAATCGGAAGACTTGCAGCCGGCGAACAGTCTACCCGACGGGAGCCCCTAGTCACACGACATTTATTTTAGTAATATTACGTTCATTTCCGACCTCTCCACCGCTCGCACAACTCATAACAACAACAAAAGTAGACAAGATAAATTACTGCTCTGGTAGCGCCTAAGCGGTGAGGACGCGAAATTCCTTTGATGGCTTACTGAAAGACCGACAACCAGCGGAACGCTAGCGAACACAAGCCATTGCAAACTGAACATGACCGAATGCCGTTTCTTCACTTGCGCTAAGCATTTACACGAGAGAGAATTCTTATTCGATGTGGAACGTTCGCTTGTGTTCGTTCCTTTGCAGAGGGTGCTTGAACGTTCGGCTTGCCGGGCTTGTTAAAAATTTTAAAAGACCTTTGTGGCCCACTTCTCCTCTGCTTAAGTGTAGCGTTGCACGGGAGGAAGTCATTGAGCTCAACAGCACAGACGGCAACTCCTCCGCTATATCCGGGTCGCTTTCGCACCTCGAATCGCAAGAAACCCCGCCGGCGTGCCTGCGGCCGGGAGGAGACGCACCTGCTTTTGGGCTGCGGCCTCGTTGGGCGCCGCCGTGACGTGACGTGTCGCTGCCAGCAGCTTCTTTGTTTGGGTTCTTGCACAGCGCGCCGCCGCACCGGCACTCCGGAAACTGGCCGCTCTGAATGCTGCGGTCTACCGCGGCATGCGCTCCGACGGGTGCGCCTTCACAACAACTAAGTGCTTGAGCAGGCCAGTGAACGCCCACGTCTGTGACTTTCTTGTTCTCTCGCATCCTGATACCGAGGATAAGAACGCGAATAATTGAAAATATTTGGGAAAGTACTCGAGAAAAGCCTAATGAAAATAACATACACAGTAGCAGGAAAGCACTCGCGAAATGCACAGGCTCAACACTTGTGTCTTTATATCTTGAAACAGTGTTCAATTGAGCGCCAAGGAAGACTGTGTGGGAAAGCCTATGGAAGAAAAATATACCCAAAAGGCTAATTCTGAAAGCTATAATGCGGTACGAAGACTGCTGCAAAAAATATGTTCAAATGTGTGTGAAATCTTATGGGACTTAACTGCTAAGGTCATCAGTCCCTGAGCTTACACACAACTTAACCTAAATTATCCTAAGGACAAACACACACACCTATGCTGGAGGGAGGACTCGAACCCCCGCCGGGACCAGCCGAAGACTGCTGCAGTTGTGCACAGACAGTGAGGCGTAGCGTCTTGCCTCTCGCCTATGGAAGTATGACCGATATTACACCATCATATTTCTTTGACAAAGAGATATGATCAAATATTCGTCAAATTTCTTCGACAAAGGTGTTTGACTTGGCGCTAAAAGGGGGTATTACATTGTCGTCATATTTTACACCAAATTTCAAGCTGTCAGACAACAACTACTTGTTATTTTGCACTGCAGTTGCTTGTAGCACAATGGCATTGTGTATGCAGTTCACACTCAGTATTTTTTTTTATGAGAGCTGCAAGTAGAGAACGTCAAGTATTATACAAATTACTTACGAATGGATGAGAATGCATTTCAGTATTTGCTCAGTAAAGCGATTTCTCTTATAAAAAAGCACAATACTCATTTGAGAAACAGTATATGTGCAGATGACAGGGTCACGGTGACGGTACGATTTCTTGATGCAGGAGAGAGCTACTGTAGTGGCATTCGAAACCACATAGCACATTATCCAAAAATTATTCCAGAAACGTGTGAAGAGCTTTGTAAAGCACTGAAGGGGGGATATCTGAAGGTAAATAAATTGTTAGTACACTGTATTGGTAATAAGAACTATTTTTATTTTTCAATAATTTAATTAATAGAATTAACGTTCCAAAAACCAGATAATTAATAAAAAGTACTAAACAGATGAAGCTCTTTTTGGCTTGTGGCGTGCAGAGTTCAAAAACAGACAAAGTAAAGTGGAGAGCTAAGAAATTTTCTTTTTATTTTAGTACGAAGTCAACTGCAGCATATTCCACATGCCCGTCGGCACACGATTAGTAACATGCAGACGCGCGGGATTAGCCGAACGGTCTAAGGCGCTGCAGTCATGGGCTGTGCGGTTGGTCCCGGCGGAGGTTCGAGTCCTCCCTCGGGCATGGGCATGTGTGTTTGTCCTTAGGATAATTTAGGTTAAGTAGTGTGTAAGCTTAGGGACTGATGACCTTAGCAGTTAAGTCCCATAAGATTTTACACACATTTGAACATTTTTTAAATAACATGCATTTTGCCCCTTGCTTACCCCTCCCCCCTCACCCTTCCCACCATACCCCAGTCGAAGCAAGGTTATTAAAAAGAGTCCCAACCATCACTGGTCCCAACTTTGAAACCACGTTTACAAACGAGCTACAAAAAACATGCTACAGAGACGTCAGATAACTGTGGCGACGCCAGTGCTCCAAGTGGTTAAACTTCACATAGCAGTGAACACAAGACGAACGACTTTCAGGATCAAATCTACGGTGAGGCTCTAGATTTGATCGTATTTCTTTGACGAAAGGTGAGATTTGACAAAGTTCCCTATTACACTGTCAAATTTCTTTGACTTAAATATTTGACATATGAACTTTGACAAAGAAATGTGATAGTGTAACCGGCCTAAGAGACCATAGGAGGCAGACAGCTTCATACATGAGTCATGCGACAGATGCGCTTAGATCCAGTAGCTAGCTGCAAGTAGTTCTACATCTTACTGACTGTGAAGTTATGAAGTAGTTGAAAGTCTATATTTGAAGCACGAAACTCTGTTTATTGCGATTATTGGGAATTTTATTAGTGCTAATTTGATTAGTTATTAATGTAATAACTGTGTGAGCGTGAAGTATTAAATCAATGAACATTGTCATGTCTGTTATCTGAGTATACGGTAGCGTGAGAACTTTATGCTGAGAGAGCGAATAGTACTAGGGGAAATTGTAAAGTGCAACTGGCCTGTTTATAGGACTGAGAAAACAAGATTCATTTGAAGATAATTTTGTTATTTAAAGATGGAGCTATTTTGATATTTATGGATTTTATAAATTGGTACTTTCGATAAAATGTTCATAAAATCTATTAAGCAGTGACTGGACAAAAGTAAAACACGTGGGATTGCGCCGTTCAATACTAATATTGGATTGGTTAAGATGTATATTAGCCAATCAGAGCACAGTACACTTGCGGGTATTTTGTGGGCTAAGAGAATTACTTTGTGAAGCCTAAGTGCACTTCGGATATCAGCCATCAACGTGTTCGGACGGGGATGTAAGGAGCTCTGAATACTCTCCGTCGGAACAGGCCTCGGAAGGCCCAACGGCACCGACCGGCCGCCGTGTCATCCTCAGCCCACAGGCGTCACTGGATGCCGATATGAAGCGGCATGTGCTCAGCACACCGCTCTCCGGGCCGTATGTCACTTTCCGAGACCGGAGCCGCTACTGCTCAATCAAGTAGCTCCTCAGTTTGCCTCACAAGGGCTGAATGCACCCCTTTTGTCAAAAACGCACGGCAGACAGACTGGTCACCCATCCAAGTGCTAGCCCAGCCCGACAGCGCTTAACTGCGGTGATCTGACGGGAACCGGTGTTACCACTGCGGCAAGGTCGTTGGCAAGAAGCTCTGAAGAGATATGAAATTTTACGGATTAATGGTTAAAACTTGACACAACGACATCGTCAGTTACGGCTGCAGTGGGCACGGGACCATCAGGATTCGACCGTCCATCAAGGGAAAAATGTCGGCTCTTCGGGTGAATCTCATTTTTACTACAATAAGCCGCTGGTTGTCGCCACAAACGCCGTCATCGACGTAAACGGCGGCTCGAAACTTGTAGTGGGCCACGGTTGCAGGCTGGTGAGAGCAGTATTACGCTATGGCAGAAATTCTCCTGCGCTTTTGGGATCTGTAGTAGTAGTCGAAGGCACGCTGACAGCTGCAAACCACCTACATCCCTTCATGTTTAATGTCTTCCCAAACTGCGATGTCATCTTTCAGCGGTATAACTGGCCGTGTGTCGGAGCCAGCGTCGTCCTACAGTGATTTGAGGAACATTACAATGAACTCGCGTTTGATGTCTCAGGACCTAAGTTCGCCTGATGTAAATCCTATAGAACCCATCAAGGAGACTATCGGGTGCCATCACCGCAAGCGCAAATCGACGACCTGTTATTTACGCGAATTACATGATCTGTGCGTAGACATCTAATGTCACAGGCCTCCACAAACCTGCCAACCTACTGTTGGATCCCTGAATCATTGATCTATTTCGTTCAAAAGACGGGCCAAAAACCTACTAAGCATGTGGCCAAAATTTTTTGGCTCATCATTGTATCCCTGATATTTGAACTGTACATGGTCAAACACAAGCGCAGACTGCTCGTAAACTACACCTCGGTAACTGAAGTGGAAACCGATGATGATGACTTAGCTTTTCGAGGTAGCAGGGAAAAAACAGGGAGCGAAATGCTGTGTACAACTTATTCAGAATTGGGATTGGAGCTACAAGAGTTAAAGTACATGAAATGGAAGTAGCAGTGGAGAAGTGAATGAAACAAGTTTGTAGCCTTCCCCGGATATTATTTAATACGTACATTGTCAAGCAGTAAGGGAAATCGAACATATTTTAGGAAAAAGGATTAAGGTTTATGAAGTAAAGATAGAAACTTAGTTTGCCAATAACGTTGCAATTCTCCCAGAGAGAAGAACGAACTTTGAAGAACTATATATGACGGTAGTATCTGTTCCCAAAAGAACAGTTACCGTTGATGACCATGCAGCTTTGCTAAAAATGAAATGATAATTACATGGGCACCCTAACTGCAAACAGGCGTTGATGTACTTCATTGGGGACATGTTGAAAATATGTGCCCCGACTGGGACTCGAACCCGGGATCTCCTGCTTACATGGCAGACGCTCTATCCATCTGAACCACCGAGGGCACAGAGGATAGTGCGCCTGCAGGGACTTATCCCTTGCACGCTCCCCGTGAGACCCACATTCCCAACATGTCTACACCACTACATTCGTAGTGCGCCTAATAGATGTTTGCCCATCATACTCATTACTCGTGGCAGATTAATCTACCAAGTCCCGTACGAGTTCGGGGATAGCGTGTGCGTTCGCATCCCGAGTTCGAGTCCCGGTCGGGGTACACATTTTCAACATGTCCCCAATGAAGCACATCAACGCCTGTTTGCAGCTAGGGTGTCCATTTAATTATCATTTCACTTTGAAGAACAGTCGAACGGAATGGACAGTCTTTGAAAGAGGTTGAAAGACGAGCATAAATAAAAGTAAAACGAGGATAATGGAATGTAGTCGAATTAAATCAGGATATGCTGAGGGAATTAGTTTAGGAAGCGAGACACTAAGAGTAACATATGGTTTTTGCTATTTTGGCAGCACAAAAAATGATGACCTTAGTAGAAAGGATATAAAATGGAGACTATCAAAATCAAGTAACACCTCTCTGGAAACAAAGGAATTTTTTAACATCTGAATATAAATGTAAATAGTAGGAAGTATTTACTGAATGTGTTGTTAGGGAATGTAGCCTTGTACGGAGGAGAAACGCGGACGACAAACATTTCAGACAAGAACAAAATACAAACTTTTTAAATGTGACGCTAAAAAGTACACTGAAGATCATATGGGTAGATCGTATAATTACTGAGAAGCTACTAAGTAGAACAGGGGAGGAAAGAATTTTGTGGTACAGCTTCAATAGATGAAGAGATTTATTGAAAGGATCCTGAGGCATCAAGGAATAGAAGGCCTGTGATGGAAGGGAGTATGGGGTAAAAATTGTCGAGGAATTCAAGACTTGAGTGCAGTAAGGAGGTGCAAATGAATGTAGGCTTCAGCAGTTTCTCGGAGATGAAGAGGTTTCCACAAAATAGACTAGCGATACAGTTGCTTCAAATCTCTCTTATAACTGAAGACCACAACAAAAGCACATCCAGCTTTACCTGTTATGATACTGACAGAAGACGTCGACAGAAAAGGTTGTAAGAGCTTTGCGTCAGTAGAGGTTAAATACCGGTATTTCATCAGCTAGAAGCGTTGACATACTTAGTGGACATACGCTTTCCAAATTAATCCCAAATCACGACGCACAGCTGTAACCCAATTGGACGTATTTAAACGGAGAACGCAAAGTGCCTTAGTTTGCTGCGTTGTTGCCTCCTCGATCTGAGACACATTGGGTAACTGAGCGAGCGAGTTAGCTGCACCATGGGGAACTGTCGAAAATTACATGAACCGTAAACTTGCAGCTGTCGCCGAGGTAGAGTTCTTGTTTCTGTGCGTAAATTAAAATTTACATTAAGTTGGTACATTCATCCGTGTAGAAAATATGGTGTTGTGAAATCGCGCGATTCATTTTGAAACTCCCTGTGTTGTACAACATGTTTTTAGTTATAAGAGGACAGGTTTTTAGACAGGAAATAAATAACAGTAAAATTAAGAGACAAGAGTTTTACCATCTACATTCCAAATCCTCCGCGCATCTCCAAGCAGCTGGAGGCAGACAGTCGGACAGTATTTATAGTTAATACCGTCGGCGGCAGCACAATACTCAGAAGCTGGCAAACTCGTTACGAGTATAGCATTCGCAGAAGCGTGGGACGAACGCCCACAGTCCTTGGTATTATATCACCTCTGCCCTAGTCGGGACAGAGGTGGGTGACGGGTGACGCACGTTTGTTACGTATTTACTCAGTTAAATGCACGTTCCGTGGACCGTAATGGCCACTTTTGCTATGATGCGGTATGAGTCAATTTTACAATTGTAGTGCACTTTCTCAGGGAAGACTGTGGGAATATGCTGAAAATCTACATGATTTTTATTTTACTTCCTTTAACTCTTTTCGTTGCTGTAGGCCACAGTCAGAAGACTGGTTTGACACAGCTCTTCATGCTACTCTATCCTGTGAGATCCTCTTCACCTCTAAATAACTACTGCAGCCTGCATCCATCTAAATCTGCTTACGGCATTAAATCCTTGGTTTCCCTGTACAATCTTTACCCCTCACACCGTTAATAAACTGAGGATTCCTTGATGGCTCAGGACGTGTTCTATCGGCCGATGCCTTCCTTCAGCGTAGTTGCGCTACAAAAATTGATCTCGTATTTCTAGAGTTCCAGAAGACTTTTAACACTGTACCACACAAGCTGATTGCAGTGAAACTGCATGCTTACGGAATATCGTCCCAGTTATGTGATTGGATTCATGATTTCCTGTCAGAGAGGTCATAGTTCGTAGTAATTGACGGGAAGTCATCTAGGAAGCTCATCCTCTGCTTTTAGTGTCTCATTTTCTAATGTAATTCTTTCCGTATCACCTGCTTTAATTCGACTGAAGTCTACACCTTCATGTGCCACATTGAGACCGAATGGACATTACTGTTGTTTTCAACCTGTGGTTCATTTAGCAAGCGGATAAGCGTCAACGAGATGCTCAGTCAACTCCAGTGGCACACGTCACAAGAGAGGCGTTGTGCTTCACGATGTCGTTTACTGCTCATATTCCGAGAACATACGTTCCTAGAAGAGTCGACTAATATATTGCTATTGCTTTCTCCTACGTTTATGTCACGAAATGACCACGAAGGTGAAACTGGTAAGAGAGTAGCTCACATGGAGGCTTATGCTGGCCGGAGTGGCCGAGCGGTTCTAGGCGCTACAGTCTGGAACCGCGCGATCGCTACGGTCGCAGGTTCGAATCCTGCCTCGGGCATGGATGTGTGTGGTGTCCTTAGGTTAGTTAGGTTTAAGTAGTTCTAAGTTGTAGGGGACTGATGACCTCAGCAGTTAAGTCCCATCGTGCTCAGAGCCATTTGAACCATTTTTTTTCTATTCTTCTTCTTCCTTTTTTTTTTTTTTTTTTTTTTTTTTTTAAAAACGGGGGCTTACCAACAACCGTTCTCGCCGCGGACTATTTGCGACTAGAACAGGAGAATGAGGAAGTGACTGTGGGTAGATTTCGCTACATACTATAACGTGGTTTGCAGAACAGAGATGTAGATGTGACTGAATGTTGACAACAAACTTCGTATTGTGAGGCTCGTTTTAGTACTCCTAAATATTTGAAGAGCTGCCTACAACAGGTTCTAGAGTGGGAACTAGTTACTACCATAACAGCACTGTTAGGCAAAAAAAAATTGAAGAATAAAAACAGTTTTTTTCCTGAATCACGAATTATCCCAGAAAATAATGCCATTAGTGAGCGAAAATGTGAGAAATAACTGAAGTTTCTGACACGTTTATATCCTAAATGTGATATTATCAGTAACTCGAAAGCTGTAGAGCTAAGACATTTAAAAATACATACAACGCGTTACTTTTTTCAGATGTTATCAATAGAAGCACTCAAGGATCTCAGTGGTAAGATTCACTAATGACATTGCTACCCTGAGTGACAGCGAAGAAGAATGACATGATCGGATGAATGGAATGAACAGTCTCATAAGTACAGAATATGCATTGAGCGTAAATCGAAGAAAGACAAAAGTAATAAGAAGTAGCAGAAATGAGAACAGCGAGAAAGTTATCATCAGGATTGATGGTCACGAAGTAGATGAAGTTACGGAATTCTGATGCCTAGGCAGAAAAACAGCCAATGACTGAAGGAGCAAACAGGGCGTCAAAAGCAGAACAGCACTGGCAAAAAGGGCATTCCTAGCCAAGAGAAGTCCACTAGTATCAAACATAGGCCTTAATTTGGGGAAGAAATTTCTGAGAATGTACGTTTGACGCACAGCATTGTATGACAGTGAAATATGGACTGTGGGAAAACCTGACCAGAAGAGAATTGAAGCATTTGAGATGTGGTGCTACAGACGAATGTTGAAAATTTGGTGCACTGACAGGGAAAGGAATGAAAAGGTTCTGCGGAGGTTCGGAGAGGAAAGGAATATGTGGAAAACGCTGGCAAGGAGATGTGACAGGATGACTAGACGTCTGCTAAGGCGTCAGGGATTGAGTTCCATGCTACTAGAGGTTAAAAACTGTGGAGGAAGACAGAGATTGGATTACACCCAGCAAATAATCGAGGACATGGGTTGCAATTGCTGCTCTGAGATGAGGAGATTGGCACGAGAGAGGAACTCATGGAGGAACACGTCAAACTAGTCTGAAAGCTGATCACTAAAAAAATAAAAATAAAAAACACTCAAGAATTTAAAATATTGAAATATTCATCAGCATTTATTGATTTAACTTCATGTATTATTTCTAACGATATGGTCAGGGCTTGTGCAATGCTGAATGGTAAATTTTGTGTTTTGTCCAGATTCACTGGCAGTCCATTGGCAGATAACCAGTTATTAATTTTCAAGTGTTGATGTTACTCCACTAGGTTTGATTACAATCGCTGCATCGTCAGCAAGGAGAATTATTTCTTCTTTTTGGATATACGATGGAATGTGAATCACGTATAAGAAGAACAAAATTGGACCAAAGATTGTCCCCTGTGGTACACCTGCAATGTTTTTTTTTTTTTTCCCTATTTGAAAATACTTTTTCGTTTTGTACACTCGACGAGTTCTTCAGTACTGTACTCTGTAACATTTTCGTTAGACACGATGAAAAGCAGTTCACATCAAGATGATAGGGTACTATTTGAGCTAGAAGAGACCGACAGGTGCTGCTCTGTCATCAACGGCGTTTGACCCCCTGCACTGCCGGACGCGGGGCAGTCGCTGCGTGGGCCCGGCCTGCCAGCCAGACACGTCTTCTCTTCCCGGCACCGTCCTTAAGTGACGCACCGTTTCGGATGAGCCGCTCTCCTTGACCGAGGAGCTATTTCGACTCTCGCACGGTCGACGGCGTTGCGACACCAACACGTCCTGCCGTATCCAGCGACGGTGTACCGCAATCGCAGAAAGCGACACAATACTCTCGGAGCTGCGACACCTTTTCGTAATCGAACAGCCTGCTGTTAGTTAGTTAGTTAATTGCGTGTTCCATTGATCAATCGCACGATACGGTAGCCGTTACCATGTGGAACGTGTCAAGTGCACAATAAATGCACATATGAATACAATTATGTTAAGGATGTAAGACGTGTATATTTCTATTGTTTATTGTCAAATCACAATTTATGAATGATGTTTATATTTTATTAATAGGATTAAGTAGGAATAATTAATATTTGTCATGTTGGAAATAATTGTGGTAGCAAGGAATGTCTGCACCAAAGTATTGTTGACAAGAGAGACCGCAAATTGATATAATTTTAAAAAGGGCGGGAGTGAGCGCGTATGGATACATTTTAAGAAAAGATCTGGAAATACCGCGCATTGATACATTTTTTAATGGTAGCAGGGATTGTCTGCACCAGAAAGCATTGTTGGCAGGAGAAACGGCACTTTAGCGTTCGTAGGAAGTCAAAGGAAAGCGAGAAGTGAAGCGAGTCGGTAGCAGGTCTGAAGCGAAAGGTTGAGAGGAGCGGTGTGCCTGTCAGCCACTAGCTACGATTTACAAGACATTATAAACGGATGTACAGGGACATCAGCTAACTATTATAATAAGAGGAACTAATATTATTGAATTAATTTTTTGAGAAACTCAGGACTACTGAAGGTATGTTTGCGCATTGCTAGTTGTAAGATTATTGTAAAAAAGTAAGTCCCATTTGAACATTTGTAAAATCATTTCATTCAGAATATAACTAACTTTTGCCAGAAATATTACATTTCTAATTATAATCCATCCCAAAAACCATCAACGTAAAACTTTGCAAAATTTTATTGTTGTAAAGAAAAAGTTTAACTATGAATTACGTAATTTCAGTCAAATTAATAATAGAATAACGTCAGCTTTGCTATTAAAGAATAACGTCAGCTTTGGTAATAAATACAGCCACTTATTATGAAAGCCCACCAGCAGCTAATAGAGTATAGTAAAACAGAGTAAGTATATTCATGTCGCAGTTCGATGTAGCAGTCAGATGGCGATCCAGTAACAGTAAAAAAAGGTAAGGAGCAGTTTTGGGTTATTGCAGATAACGACTGAGGGCTACGACGACGACACATTCTATGTTTCGTCGAAATAATCAGAAAATCACTTTTAATAAGCAGCAATTAAATTTGTATGCGAAGATTGAGAAAGAGAATAAATTTCAAAGGGAAGATTTCATTTGTTATTACTAAGCAAGAGATAGAAATCCTAAGAAAAGTGTGGTGTCACCGCCAGACACCACACTTGCTAGGTGGTAGCTTAAATCGGCCGCGGTCCATTTAATACATGTCGGACCCGCGTGTCGCCACTGTGTGATCGCAGACCCAGCGCCACCGCAAGGCAGGTCTCGAGATACGATATAGCACTCGCCCCAGTTGTACGGACGACATTGCTAGCGACAATATGGACGAAGCCTTCCTCTCATTTGCCGAGAGACAGTTAGAATAGCCTTCTGCTAAGTCCATGGCTACGACCTAGCAAGGCGCCATTAGCCTTACCTACTTTGAGAGTTATCGTATAAATGTCTCAAGAAGAATGTTGTAAACCAACAAAGATTAAAAGTTAAGTATAAAGCAGCTACGTACTTTTCTTGCTACCATTCAATAGTTATCCTGTTCCAGACTTGACGCCAGTCGGCGTGTGTGTACGCGTGCCTTTCGGCTCCCTTCTCAATGTGGCGTAGCTAGCTTGTTACGCCACAACAGATTGGCGACGAGAGAAGTGTTCTTTCTGATTGCTTACATTTACTTGTGTCATGGCTTCGCCAGATGTACTGTCCGAATTTTATCGCTTGCAGAATCAGCAGACGCAGGCGTTATTGGATGCCCTTGGACAGCTCGTCCAGGGTCAACGTGCCATTCAAACCGATGCGGCAGCCGCCGCTTCATCGCTACCGCAGCCACAACTCGCAGTTGCACCGCCTTTTAGGCACTACGATCCAGCGCAAGAATCGTGGCCAGAATGGTCCCGACAGTTTGGCTTTCATCTAGCCGCCTACAGAATTCAAGGTAATGAGCGGCAGCCGTTTTTGCTTTCTTGTGTCGGTGTGTCCACCTACCGTGTGATAGTGAAATTGTTTCCCCGACGCGACGTAGCAACTCTGTCCTACGAAGAAATTTTGTCTGCTTTAGATGCCTATTTCAAAGAAACAGTTAATGTGGTTGCAAAACAGTATACGTTTTTTCGTACGAAACGTACGGCCGGTCAAACTAATAGGGAGTGGGTAGCAACATTGCAAGGCCTTACAAGGGACTGTGCCTTTGACTGTGACTGTGGCCTTTCTTATACACATACAATGGTACGTGATGCAATTGCACAGAACGTTTCTGATGTTCGCATACGGGAGCAAATTTTGAAACTAGTTAATCCCTCCCTTCAACAAGTGATAGACATATTAGATAGACAAGACACACTTGACTGTGCTCAGGAATCTTTTGAAACTTCGCCAGCAGTGTGTAACATTAACCGGCCCGCCGGGCGAGCTGCGCGGCCCGGTCACCTGTCCTCCCGCACTTCGAAGCAGCTGCCGCCGCGCGCTAAACCAGGTGTGCCACGCCAGCCCACAAATGCAGTGAAATCATGCCCGCGGTGTGCTACTAGACATTCGCGTGAACATTGCCCGTCACGCCAAGCTATTTGCTTTTTCTGCAATAGGAAAGGACATGTTCAAAGTGTTTGCCAGAAAAAACTCAGATCAGACAATCACAATCATTCCAGGCCCTTTGCTTCGCGCCGGAATCGAACCAAGGACACTCAGGATCGTGGACCTTCGCCCATGGACAATCATGTCGTTAATTCCGCTTCGTCCAGTGACACTTTCTCTAACAGTGACTGTGTTCATCCTACAAAAACTGTGCGTCGACGTCGCCGGAAATTACGTCCCTTAGCAAGTGATCTGTGTCAATTCAAATTGCACAAAACAGTCGCTCTTGTCTTCAGCAGGACAATAAACTTTTTGTAGATTTGGACTTTGCTGGCAAGGTCATACCATTCCAGCTCGATACCGGAGCTGCAGTTTCATTGCTCAATCACGACATGTACAAACAACTGGGCAAACCTCCGTTGTGTGCCACAAATGTTCAGTTAAAAAGTTATTCAGGACAGCCGATCCCTGTGTTAGGACAGTGCACTCTTCGTGCAACATACAAGGGACAAACAAAACTTGTGTCATTTTACGTTCTTCGTTCTTCTTCTGCAGTGAACTTGTTTGGTTTAGATTTATTTCAGTTGTTTAACATGTCTATTGTAAATCAGGTCCTATCAGTGAATCAAACTGTGCCTTCAGACAGTGTTTCTCGTCTGTGTGACGAATTTGCAGACATTTTTGCACCTGGCTTAGTTTGCGCTAAAAATTATGAAGCACATTTGGAACTGAAAGTAAACGCGCAACCGAAATTTTTCAGAGCGCGCAATGTTCCCCACGCCTTGCGTGATGAGGTCGCAAGAACATTAAACGATCTAGAATCACAGAGTGTAATTGAACGTGTGCAAGCTTCTCTCTGGGCCTCACCCTTAGTAATTTTGCCAAAACCTTCCGGAAAATTGAGACTTTGCGTGGACTTCAAGGCCACAGCGAATCCACAACTAGTGACTGCTACTTTTCCTTTGCCCCGCCCGGAAGATCTTTTTGCTAAACTGTGCCCGGGAAAATATTTTTCAAAGTTGGATCTCGCCGATGCGTACTTGCAAATACCGGTGGACGACGAATCCCAGCGTGTATTGGTGGTTAACACGCATCTTGGATTTTACAGGTTCAAAAGACTGCTGTTCGGGTGTGCATCCGCCCCTGCATTGTTTCAGCAATATTTAGAAACTATTTGTGCGTCGGTCCCTACTGCAGCAAACTATCTGGACGATATAGTGATCTCTGGACAGACAGAAGAAGATCATCTTGCGAACCTATGAACCTTATTTCAGGTCTTGCGACAAAATGGTCTTCGCTTGCGGAAGGACAAATGTGTGTTTTTTGCTCGTGACTTACCATACCTGGGACATGTCATTAATGCCCAAGGCATACATCCGAGTCCAGAGCACCTCCGTGCCATACAAGAATTGCCTTCGCCACAAAATATGAAGCAGCTACTGAGTGTGTTGGGTAAAATTAACTATTATCATAAATTTGTGCCGCTCGCTTCTTCCATTTCAGCTCCGCTTCATCGCTTACGCCGTAAAGGTGTTCCGTTCGTCTGGACGACGGAATGCGAATGCGCCTTTCGCCAGTTGAAATCGGCGTTGCTTTCTAATACTTGCCTCACGCCCTTCGATCCCCAGAAACCCCTTTTGTTGATGGTAGATGCATCGGATTTCGGGATCGGTGCTGTGCTTGCGCACAAAGTTGGCTCGCATGATCGCCCTATTGCCTTTGCGTCCAAATTGCTCTCGTCTGCGCAAAGAAATTATTCCCAGATAGAGAAAGAAGCTTAGGCTCTCGTGTTTGGTGTTACTAAGTTCCATGATTTCTTGTATGGTCGTCACTTTACCATCATCACAGACCACAAACCTTTGACATCGCTTTTTCATCCGAACAAGCCTGTACCTCCATGTACAGCGCAGAAATTCATTCGCTGGTCTATTTTCCTCTTGCAGTACCGCTACGATATCTTGTATCGGTCCACTGCTAAGCACGGAAACGCCGATGCGTTGTCCCGTTTGCCTGTTGCTGAGGATAAAGCATTCGATTCTTCCGAACTTGCTTGCCTGTTCATTGATTCGGAAACCGATGAAGTGGTCGAATCGTTTCCGATTGATTTTCGTCGTGTAGCTACAGCCACAGATGCTGACCCTGCCCTTGCTACCGTTTTGCGTTTTGTTGCTACGCAATGGCCTTTGTCAAAGTCTCGGATCGAGGATCCATTGGTTCGCCGATTTTTTGCTCACAAGGAGAGACTTTTTGTTCGACGTGGTGTTTTGTTGTTGCGTTCTGATAATGATCAGTCCAGAGTAGTTACAGTCCTCTGTTTTACGGCTTCTTCACCAAGGATATTGGGGTATAGTGCGAACGAAACAACTTGCTCGTCAGCACTGTACTTGGTTCGGAATCGATGCTGCGATTACGAATATGTGTTCTTCTTGCATGGCGTGTGCCGAACAACAATCCGCACCGCCGCGGTAAGTCTTTGCATGGCCAAAAGCCACTTCCCCTTGGCAACGCTTGCACATCGATTTTGCTGGTCCATTCTGGAATGCTAGATGGTTGGTTCTCGTAGATGCCTTCAGTAATTTTCCTTTTGTTGTCCGGATGTCTTCCACGACGTCATCTGCCACCATCCAAGCGTTGTCTGCTATCTTTTGCATTGAAGGTCTTCTGTAGACTATTGTTTCCGACAATGGCCCACAATTCATGTCCGCAGGATTTGTCAGTCTGCCAGGCCAATGGTATTCAACATCTGACATCCGCGCCGTTTTCGCCTCAGTCAAACGGTGCCGCTGAACGATTGGTCCGGACTTTCCAGTCACAGATGTTGACGTTGAAAAAGTCGCATTCTCGGGAGGACGCGTTGTTGCTCTTTTTGTCTTCGTATCGCTCTCAGCCCCGAGATGGTCGCTCGCCGGCTGAGTTGCTCCACGGTCGTCCTCATCGAACCTTGATGTCTTTGCTGCATCCGCCGCATCAGGTTTCTGTGCAGCGGCAGACTCCTGCTTTTGCTCCAGGCGACGTTGTATTTTATCACAACTATCGAGGTTCACGGCGTTGGCTCGCAGGGCGCATTCTTCGCTGCCTCGGCCGCGTGATGTATTTGGTTTTAGGGGCCTCTGGTGAGGTGCGTCGGCATCTCAATCAGCTGCGCCTCTGTCGTCGCACGGGTTCTGCCGCTCCCCGTCTGCTTTCAGCGACGGTGCCGTCCGGTCAGTGCCCTGGGGACCCATCTACTGGCTCGCCTCATCCCCAGGTGTTACCGACGATGCCTTCCATTTTGCCCCATGGCGACGCGCCGCCGCCGCCGCCGCCGCCGCCGCCGCCTGTTCTCCCGCCGGCGCCGCCCGCATTCGACGCTTCGCTGCAGCCGCCAAGCGCCTCCCTGGGTCACGCGCCGCCGATCACTTCCCGTGACCAGCTGTCCTCCGCCATGGAACTCTTGCCCACTCCGGACCACATGATGTCATCGCGCGTCGGATACCCCGACGCAATGGAGGTCGACCCTTCGGCCCCTCCTGTCTCTTTCCGGGCGCATACGCCGCATGTTGACGTGCACCCTGGACTAGGTTTTCAGGCGTTTCCTAGCTCCCCTCGGACCGAATGGCCGGGTGCGGGTGGCACAGCCTCGCCTGTTGTTAGGCTCCCCACCTCATCGCATACGTCAACATGGGGTCCTCCCCACGTCGGGCGGAAGCCTTATCTCACGACCGTTCGCCGATTTGTGGGGGAGGAATGTGGTGTCACCGCCAGACACCACACTTGCTAGGTGGTAGCTTCAATCGGCCGTGGTCCATTTAGTACATGTCGGACCCGCGTGTCGCCACTGTGTGATCGCAGACCTAGTGCCACCACAAGGCAGGTCTCGATATACGATATAGCACTCACCCCAGTTGTACGGACGACATTCCTAGCGACAATATGGACGAAGCCTTCCTCTCATTTGCCGAGAGACAGTTAGAATAGCCTTCTGCTGTCCATGGCTACGACCTAGCAAGGCGCCATTAGCCTTACCTACTTTGAGAGTTATCGTATAAACGTCTCAAGAAGAACATTGTAAACCAACAAAGATTAAAAGTTAAGTATAAAGCAGCTACGTACTTTTCTTGCTACCATTCAATAGTTATCCTGTTCCAGACTTGACGCCAGTCGGCGTGTGTGTACGCGTGCCTTTCGGCTCCCTTCTCAATGTGGCGTAGCTAGCTTGTTACGCCACAACAAAAAGGTTACATAGTTTGTTGTAAAAGGGAAGGTTATCAGTAACAAAAGAGGTATAGAGAGGAGACGGGAAGGTTTAAGGACATCATGGACTCGCCGTTCTTCATTTCTTGGCACGGAAATGGCAGTCTCTCCTACTAATTGCAATGAATGTGAAATCTTTGACTCTTCTAGTAACCTGCCTTCTACGAAGGGTTTTGAATAAGTAATAGAACACAATTTTTTTCTGAAAACAGCTTCGTTTTATTCAGGATTACAATACACCATGTTTTTCCCCACTCTACGAAACCCTATTTTTCAACTCCGTTCAATGTGTTAGCCCTACGTCACCTTACTGGGGGGTGGACGGGACGGGGGTGGGGGTGCTGTATGCCCGCATGGTGCCACTGTACTGGTCGACGTAAGAGCCAACCACTTCCAGCATCATTAACCTCCCTATCATCCAAATACTGCTTTCCGTGGAGTGCATCCTTCACTGGACCAAACACAACGTGCAAGATATGGGCTGTAGGGTAGATGAGGAAGGACAGTTCAGTGATGTTTTGCGAGCTCCTTTCGGGTGCGCAGACTTTTGTGAGTCTTTGTATGGTCATGGAGATGGAGAATTTCGTTAGCGTTACCTCGAGTGAGAGTGTCCCCACGTTCCAACATAGCAAGCGCGACAGTTGTGTACGTCCGCCCAACAAGCGGGAAATCGGACAGGTTTGCGCGACTTTGTTGCGATGATGATAGACGTCTCGCCCAACGACTCACCGTGCTTTTGTTCACTGCCAGGTCTGCGTAGACATTCTCCAAGCACCTGTGGATGTCTACGATGCTCTGGTTTTTCGCCAAAGGAAATGCAATGAAAACTCTCTGCTTGGAATGCACCTCCGTTACAGACGCCACTTTGAAGGCGACGTATACCCACGCCACCTATCGGAACTTCATGAAACTATACAGACTGAAACGGGAATATTCCACGATATCCACCAAAAAAATTCAGCATGCTTTTAGACGATACTGTCCGAGAAAAAAATTACGTTGCGTCACTCACTGAACGATCCTCGTACATTGCCGTCCATGCGACCGTATTGTCGTCATTTAAATACGTTGTTTTTGTCGTCTTACAACAAACTTATTCCTACGTGAACGTTTTAAAGATTAAGATTAAGTATCACAACAAATTCCCCAACACGAGTCTATTATAATTAGTGAAATTCTTCTTAGAGTATCACCATGTCATGAAGGAGAGATGTGGCACAGTCTGAACAAGTGAGACCATAGACAGATTGGAGATGACCTCACCAGCCAACATCAGACATTAGCCCCTGATGCTAAAAATGTATAACAGCAAAGCTTCATGTCGTACTAATCGCTTTAGATACTCCCGTGTCAGCCCTGTGAGATGGCTGGAAAAATTCTGCTGTGAGTTCCTCAGATAAATAGCTACCATCCCTGCACATATTTTGTATAATCCGACAAATCAGGTGCCTAGGTAAGTTCACATTCTAATTCAAAGTAATCAGTGGTGGTACCTCATAGTGCAAGCAAGGAAAGTAATCGCGGGGAATGTCATCGTGATCAGTGACAACAACTCTCACGCTTATGTTTGTATCTCAAGGAGAGCTAATATGTCCTAACCTTTGCGAGTGTAAATTGATACTTCGTTATGTTGCAGTGGTGGGTGCCCTGGGGAGGGTACGTTACCGTTTTGTGTTATAGTTGTGGTGTCTGTAAGAGAGGTTTTTACGTATGTACTACGTGTTTTATAATTTAAATAACGTTTGGTTGCTAATGTTTGTTTGCTCATTTATAATTTGTTTCTTCTCTATGAATGCCTTTTGGTTTTGGAAGTTTTCTTGTAGGGTTAAGAGATGTTCCTTGTTATTGAATTTGACTATTTTCATGTCTGTTTCTATTGGGGTATGGTGGTAGTTTTCTTGTCGGATGTGTTGTGCAAATATTGTGTGGCTGGTGCCATACTGCCATACTCTTCTACGTTCGTTATACCATATTTCAAATGTGCTACTGGTCTGTCCTAAGTACATATCATGACAACTTGTGCACTTAAATTGGTTCTAATCAAATGATTAGAGGGATCGATAACGTAGCTAAAGGAAAATACTGATTTTATGAGAATTCGACAATGTATTTTTTTGGGGGGTTAAGCCGCGTGACTATGTACGAACGAAATAACGTCAACGTTTCTGCTGTTGTTGAAGGGACATCTCATCAAGCTGCTAACAATGGCTAGTAGAGCCTTCACCCAGCGTTTTTAGCATTCTCATGCCCCGTACATAGACTCTGCTGGTGGCCCTACGATGTTTGACGAAATAAACTTCGGGTAACGTTGTCATTTTCCCCTTTACTGATCGTTTAGCAAACTGAGCGCAGAAGAAAGAATATCGGTAGTGCTATGAATGAGTTCAGATTTCTCCGAAGTTTCCTTTATGGTCACTTCAGAAGATGCATGCAGGATGAAGTAATATGCTGCTTGGCTTTTCTTGGAACATGTACTCTTTCAGATTTAGCAGTAAACTTCTCCGTGATGCATAATGTCTCTCTTGTTACGCCTGTCATTAGAGTTGAAGGACTATGTCCGAAACGTCCTCAAGCTTACTATACCAATCCGCGTCAAATCTTACTGTTCTTATTTCGTTGTACTCTATTCTCGCCATTAAGTTTAACTGCTTGCGGTTCCAGGCTGGCAATAATCACTAAAGAATCGGACGAACTTTTTCTCTTGTGACGTTTCCTATCTCTTGGAAGGTGTCTCCTTCCAGTGACCTATGACAAACTCCTGGTAGTAGTTTCATCTATGGCGAGTGGTTCACATTGTCTTAGTGCCTTACGCGCAGCTTACTTCATTATTAGCTAAAACTACAGACTGTCGTCTATATTATTCAATGTGTAGAAAGAATGTACTGCCCTAAATGAACCCAGGAGAAATATGGCTTCAGAATAACATTCTTATCATTACATCACATCCTACTTCGCTACAGTATCTTCAGTAATATAAATCGGAAAATAGGAGAAATTAGTAGAGAGTTAAGGTAGGCATGTAAGGTTTGTAACGTCCCAGAACTTTTCAACAATGAGCCATAATGCTTCTGGCAATAAATACAGGTACTAAGTCGGAAGTCATTCTCGTATCCAAAAAGAAACACACTCAGTCTATCTTAAGAAACTTCAAAACATGCAGCTCCTCTTGCTTTTAACGACTTCACGGAACGTTTCGAAAACTTGTGACGAACAGACACGATAACTTTTCCCGCTCGAAGTTTGTAACGAATGTGACGATGCAAGAGCGTGCGGACGACACGGAAGGATTATAAAGCCCAAGTTTCGCTTTTGTTAGCTACGGCAGCGAAAGAGAAATTGCGTGTAGTGGTCTTTCCTTCAGAAAATAACAGCCTGCTCTCAGACGGGAGATATGAGGCAGGTAGGCGTTACTGGAGGTCATCCCTTGCTGCAAAAATCTGAAAATTATCTGACGAATACCACAGTAAGAAACTGATATCAAGAGCCATCGTTGATTCCATTTACAAGCATTAGTGTGTCATCCACATATCTATACTAGTAAATGATTTTCTGTCGAATTGGTTGATTGCAGGTCAACAGTTTTTCTTCGAGAGTATGTAGCAAGATGTCTGCTAGCGTACTAGCTATGCAACTTCCCATAGCTACACCGTCTGAGTATAGTTCTGTTACTCAATTAGAAACAGTTCTGCCGGCCGGTGTGCCCGAGCGGTTCTAGGCGCTTCAGTCTGGAACCGCGCGACCGCTACGGTCACAGGTTCGAATCCTGCCTCGGGCATGGGTGTGTGTGATGTCCTTAGGTTAGTTAGGTGAAAGTAGTTCTAAGTTATAGGGGACTGATGACCTCAGATGTTAAGTCCCATAGTGCTCAGAGCCATTCGAGCCATTTTTTTAAGAAACAGTTCTCAAATGAGATGGTTTTGAGGACATTAATAATTTCATTTGTCTCTGTGATAGAAAATTTTCTGTATTTTAGGAGGTTTTCCTTTATGATACCCATTCTTTCTTTTGTTGGAATATTGGCACAAAGGTTTCTGACAGAAATGACTCACAACCCAACAAATAAATACGCTGCAGAAATTAAAAAATTATCAAAAACTGCAATGTTCTATTAACTGATTTAGATAATAAATCAACCGTTATAATGGAGCACAGCACACCAGCCATAAGAGCCATTCCTAATTCATACAAACCTTCAATTCCTATACGTTCTATAGTAAAATGTATAAAGTCGTTATTCTACAACGCGGGCGAGAAGTCCTCGTACCTTCTACTATCGAATGCTAACTACTTTGATTTGTTTTAGCAGATGTACTTACTTACGTATTAACTGTCCAATACATCAGTATGCCCGTCAACATGGTGTAAGCACATTACTATACGCCTCAATGTTCTACTTGACATATTTTTGAGTATGTACCATGTTACAGTGCGAAATGCATCCTCAACACCATTGCGCAGTTCTTCGTTGGTAGCATAACGACGTGAATATACACGACCCTTAATGACTTCATGTAACGAGTTGTCCGATGTGGTGAGGTCAGGACGTCTTGGTGGCCATTTCAAGGGAGCTGGTGTTACTGATGAACTTGAGCACTGCAAGTTCGTCGCGAGGAGATACTCCGTCTTGCTGCAACCTTATGCTTTCTGTGAGGCCGCTTTCCTCAAGTTGAGGAATCAAATATGTTTGTGATACGTGTAAGTAAATTGTCCATTCAAAGTCCCTTCAAGCAGGTGCTGTGATATCATCGCTGCCCATATCGTTACGTGAGGCGGGTTCCCTTCTAACTTGACTGTGTTATGAGGAATCTGTTTGGACCAAAAGAGCTAGCACGTGAGCCGCGGTAAATGGCACGTTCATCTGAAAACCTAACCATGGCACGGTTCACTGACTTTGGAAATTGAGCTAAGAAAGCACGGCATGCTAAAACGCGTTCATTCCTGACTCTGTCCGATAACTCGTTTACAAACATCGGTCCGTCTGACCTTAGTCTTTTTTCATGCGATCTCGCATTGTTGTCCTCGGTATACCGAGATTCGAAGCACGTTTCCGTGTCGACTTCATAGGCGATTGTTCGAAACAGAGACTTCGGCACATGTTTCTTCTCGTGTCGTCCTCCTTATACTCCGCGGCCTATCTTTAACACTGCTGAAAACAAAAGCACGTCTTTCTCAATACAGAAGTGTTGTATTCCGCGGTAGAGCCTAATTAAATCTTTCTGTGACGATTTCATAATTTGTCTCCAGGGCATGCCACATTAGCTTCCAGCACACATTGCTGGCGAAACGGAGTGACGTCACTAGGAATACGTGAAGCGAGAAGTTGGAACCGAGAACACTATACTGGATTGTTAATGGCAAGCAGATTGCCAAATCCATGCATTAAAATAAATAAATGCACTTGTTTATCAGCTATTCTTCTTTCTGATCATTTTGTAGTACTATGAGCAAAATTAGAAATCACTGCGCTATTCCTGAATGCAAAAACTGTCCGTATAAAACTGCGGATGTCGTTTACCATCGATTTCGGAAAGATAACTATAGAGCATTTGGGTCTCACGCTGTAAAAGAACTTTTCATGTTAATGTGAGTAATGCAAGAATTTTCTGAGATCATTTCCTTCCCAAAAAATATGTACGGGACTTAAAAATGTGCTTTTGGAGTTTCATTTTAAAAAAGATAATTAAACGGTCACATTTTGCCATCACAATGAATTCCAAATTAGCATGGAGATGCATCTGAGGTTGTCGTAAGCACCAGAAAGCACAACTTTCAGATATTCATCGTCTTTTCTGTGCATTATAGTCTTTGGAATTATTCGCAGGCTATTTTTGTAGCGTTTAAAAAAGTTTCATTTCTGCAACGACAATAATGCTACCCGAAAATAGATTTGCTTTTATGAATAAGTAACATGAGTAAGAGAAGAGTGAGCTGTCTACCTTAGAATCTTTGTCTCTGAAGAAAATTAATAAGATCAATCAGTGCAGAGGTAGTTCTTGATCTAGACGTTAATCGTAAATACCAAACAGACAGACTAAAAACTAACGTACAACTGTTAGGAGAGAAAACTACTCTTGAAAAGAAGTAACAAGGTTCTGCAAGCCAAGAATTCCATGAATGTTTGCAAGTAAGCAGATGTGCTTTTCTACATCTACGTGACTACTCTGCATTTCGCAATGAAGTGTCTGGCTGACGGTTCATTCAACCATCTTCAAGCTATTTCTCTACCATTCCACTCTCAAGAAGCTCGGTAGAAAAACGAACACTTCAGTCTTTCCGTGAGAGCTCTGATATTTCTTATTTTATTAGGATAATCATTTCTCCCCATGTAGGTGGACGCCAACAAAATGTTTTCGCATACGGACAAGAAAGTTGGTGACTGAAATTTCATGAGTAGACTCTGCCCAATTCGTGTTCATATTTGTGATGCTCTCTCCGCTATTTCGCTGTATTACAAAACGAGCTGCCCTTCTTTGAACTTTTTGGATGACTTCCGTCAATCCTATATGATGCAGATCCTGCACCGCACAGCAATACTCCGGAACAGGGCAGCCAAGCGTAGTGTAGGCAGTCTCTTTAGTAGACCTGTGGCGGTTTTTAAGTGTTCTGCCAGTAAATCGCATTTTTTGGCTTGCTTTCCTCCGGACATTGTCTATCTGGTCGTTCCAATTTAAGTCACTCGTAATTGTAATCCCAAAGTATTTAGCTGAATTTACGGCCTTTAGACTTGTGTGATTTATCGTGTAACCGAAATTTAGCAGATTCCTCTTAGTACCCATGTGGATAACCCCACACTTCTCATCGTGTAAAGCCAATTGTCAGTTTTCTTCTGCAATAAAACACCAAATTTTAAAATGTTTTATAGTAGGCCGGATTTGATCTTACATTGACAGTTCCCCAGTTTGAGAGAAAATTCTTTCGGATACAGATTACGCCACCGGTAAGGACTAGACCTCCGTAATATCCAGAGATGGGCTCACTTCTCCTTCAATTGACTAGTTCAATAAAATAAAGGAATTTTAGGTGGTATTTTGCAGTTTTAATTGGCTATATGTTACTAATTGTGACGGAGCGATGCTAAAGATAATTTTTACAATAATTTCAAACTTTCCCGAAATGCATTACAAAGTGTTTTCTCTCTACTTAAGACCAAGAACCTTCAATAGAATATGTCATCGGAACACACAAGCTAAAGCAGGCAACATAAAAAAAACTTTCCCCGAAGAAAAATCTTCAGTGGGGTGCGTCGTGATTTTCCTAAGCTACGGTAAGTATTTTGAACGCAGTAAGAAGTTCTAGCTCTATAAATTCTTTGAAGGTGATAAACGAATGTTCATTTATTAAAATTTTTGATTTAAGCCATCCTTAATAATGTGCGTCAGCTTTTAACAACGCACAATTTATGACACTGTGTTAAAACTCTCGCGCACCGCGGTAGAACAGTATTCCCGCTGACGTCATACGCATTAGCCAATAGCAACGCGACCCTCTGGAATTACGTACCTGATTGCTTCTAGTTGCCTTGACCTGTCTCATTGTCTGCCCAGTGTTGTACGTGCACCCATACACTTGTCACTAAGCGCTCCTCAACAGTGTTACTATGACCGCTCGCATGTGCCATGGCTACAAATTAAAACTCGAATGCGACTGCAAAAATATGTAAACGTCAATTCGAAAGAGTGATAAAAAGAAACATAGGTACCAACTTGCATAATAACATTTCATACTAAACAGGGGTTACAGGGGTACGAGGACTTCCCGCACACCATGTACATTTCATAATTTAGTTATGTAATTATCTATCAAAATATATTGGCTTTATTTGCAGCTGTCATGTTTGAACATGAGGTTCGTTTTTTCATAGTAACAAAAGCATAGGATTCTAACAGTAACATGTTTTCTGATTTGGGTACCTTATTTCAACCTCAAAAGTTAACTGCTGAAGAATGGTTCATGGTACGCAGAAGTATACTTAACTATTTTGGAGAAGCACAAATGGTAACAGTCACATTCAGAAGTTAATTGCAAAATACAGAAGAACGTACTGAGCTTTTCTGCTGACGATTTACGCTACTGAAATGAATGATGATTAAAACAGGAAGCTACAGATCAATGATCTAATAGCTTCACACCCAATTTATTTTTAATGTATCTTTGTAGCACATAACAAAAACAATTATTTTCACATTAGTGAAGTAGTATCATTTTCAGTGGAATTATTGTCATCTTGGCCGCGGGGTGGCCGCGCGGTTAGAGGCGCCGTGTCACGGATTGCATGACCCCTCCCGCCGGAGGTTCGAATCTTCCCTCAGGCATGGGTGTGTGTGTTGTTCTTAGCATAAGTTAGTTTAAGCTAGTTTAAGTAGTGTGTATGTCTACGGGCCGATAACCGCAGCAGTTTGGTCCCTTAGGAATTCACACATCATCATCTTCTCAGTGCAGTTAACTTAAAACGACTCGGCCACTCACTATTGGTACTGTTTGGTTGAAAATTTGACATTGTATGTTTAAATTACCAGGTAGATATTTCTGTATTTTCGGTTTTTACTCACACAGTGCAATGCCAATTATTGAACCATGTGATACACTTGTATTTAACCAACAGTGAATATAAACACAAAATCTTACTAACAACTCAAAATGACGGTTTGATGTTACAATGGCGTTATTCAGTTCATTGTGCTTCTAAAGTCTTGAAGGTGAAAATGCGGCGCACCTGTTGAAGTAACACAGCCAATATATTGGAACGAATGGAAGAAGTATAGCGCATGTCAAACCAAGAATATTTCCGCGAAATGAATAATTTTTGCAGAATACATCAGCCCTGACATTAAACGGGGTCTTGGTAGCTACGGGGAAACAATCTTAAAAAAGCTATTTGTAGAATGCGTGAATGTATGATTCCGATACTTGAACTTTCGGGAAGCCGGAATAGAAAAGACTGCAGGCTCTTGACATGAGACTGTGGAGGATGCTGACGGCGTGATGGACAAATATTATCTAATGTAAGGTACTGAGGAGAGCAAGGAGATAAGTGCAGATGCATAAGGAATGACAGGATTAAATTTGGAAATTTGTGGTAAGTTCCTATGGGACTAAACTGCTGAGGTCATCGGTGTCCAGGCTTACATACTACTTAATACAACTTAAACTAACTTACGCTGAGGACAACACACACACACACACACACACACACACACACACACACACACACACACATTCCCCAGGGAGGACTCGAACCTTCGACAGGGGGAATTGCGCGACCCATCGCAAGGCGCCCTAAGACCGCGTGGCTACCTCTAGCGGCTGACAGGGTTAACCACCCACTCCGCCAGGCATGGCAGTACAACATCAGAGAAATAATATGGAGGGGGCGGGAGCAAACAAAGTCTAGAATTATAGGAGGTGATGGATGAAGTTATATTATCAGCATAAACACGTGAGAAGAGAGGGAGAGTATTTACACTATGTGATCAAAAATATTCCGGACGCCGGGCTGAAAACGACTTACAGGTTCGTGGCGATCTCCATCGGTATTGCTGCAATTCAATATGGTGTTGGCCCATCCTTAGTCCTGATGACAGCTTTCACTCTCGCAGGCATACGTTCAGTCAGGTGCTGGTAGGTTTCGTGGGGAATGGCAGTCCGTTCTTCACGGAGTGCTGCACTGAAGAGAGGTATAGATGTCTATCGGTGAGGCCTGGCACGAAGTCGGAATTCAAAAACATTCCAAAGGTGTTCTATAGGTTTCAGGTCAGGACTCTGTGCAGACCAGTCCATTACAGGGATGTTATTGTCGTGTAACCACACGTGCCACATGCCCTGCATTATGAACAGGTGCTCGATAGTGTTGAAAGATGCAATCGCCATCCCTGAGTTGCTTCTCAACAGTGAGAAGCAAGAAGGCGCTTGAAACATCAATGTAGGCCTGTGTTGTGTTAGTTCCACGCAAAACAAAAAGGAGTGCAAGCTCCCTCCATGAAAAACACGACCACACCATAACACCACAGCCTCCGAATTTTACTGTTGGCACTACACACGCTGGCAGATGACGTTCAACGGGCATTCGCCATACCCACAAACTGCCATCGGATCGCCACATTGTGTACTGTGATTCGTCACTCCACACAACGTTTTTCCATTGTTCAGTGGTCCAATGTTTACGCTCCTTACACCAAGCGAGGCGTCGTTTGCCGTTTACCGGCGTGATGTGTGGCTTATGAGCAGCCGCTCGCCCATGATATTCAAGTTTTCTCACCTCCCGCCTGTCATACTACTTGCACTGGATCCTGACGCAGTTTGGAATTCCTGTGTGATGGTCTGGATAGATATCTGCCTGTTACACATTGCGAACCTCTTCAACTGCCGGCGGTCTCTGTCAGTCAACAGTCGAGGTCAGCCTGTAGGCTTTTGTGCTGTACGTGTCCCTTCACGTTTCCACTTCACTATCACATGGGAAGCAGTGGACCTAGGGCTGTTTAGGAGTGTGGAAATCTCAAATACAGACGTATGACGCAACTGACACCCAATCACGTGACCACGTTCGATGTCCGTGAGTTCCGCGGAGCACCCCATTCTGTTCTCTTACTATGTCTAACGACTGCTGAGGTCGCTGATACGGATTATCTGGCAATAGGTGGCAGCACAATGCACCTAATACGAAAAACGTCTGGTTGGTTCAAATGGCTCTGAGCACTATGGGACTTAACTTCTGAGGTCATCAGTCCCCTAGAACTTAGAACTACTTAAACCTAACTAACCTAAGGACATCACACACACCCATGCCCGAGGCAGGATTCGAACCTGCGACCGTAGCGGTGGCGCGGTTCCAGACTGTAGCGCCTAGAACCGCTCGGCCATCCCGGCCGGCAAAAACGTATGTTTTTGGGGGTGTCCGAATACTTTTGATCACACAGTGTACCTACCTATGGGGCTTATTCAGTGATCTGGAGTCCATGCTTCTTCTGCGAACTTACTCAAAATGTGGTACCGACAGTTTCGTGATTCAGTAATTGTGAAACATCAAGGAAAAACACACTATCGGAGTCCGTTTGTACGTGGCTACACAATCGATATAACACGTGAAAGTACCTACAGAGCTCACTGAAATTACTATAGACGCCTGGTCAGTAGTTGCAACTGCAGACACAAACAGTCAGGAAGGTTCTTTGGAAATCTCCAAAGAATCCCACGCGAACAACAACTACAGTATGCGCAGTGGTCTCTCATTAACATTCATAAATGTACGAATCTTGTAAAGAATGTATGGCGCGACGATCACGAATGATAGCAACGCCAGAAAATTGTATCAAAGTGCAGGAAGACCAACAGAAGTTGATTGATTATTAGTGTAGGATGTCGCAGTTGACCCTGGACGTAAATAAGTGTAACATACTGTTCGTAAATAGACGAAGAAATCCAGAGCAACAAGTTTACGCTGTTGGCGTTAATTCGCTGGAAAGACTAATTACCGAAAAATGTCTAGGAGTGACTTAAAGTGGGATGACGATGTAAAACAAATAGACGAAAAAAGCAGACACCAGGCTGAGATGCATGGGCAGAATCTGAAGGGAAGGTAATTCACGCATGAAAGAAGTAGCTCTCGTTCGACTGATTCTTTAGTGTTGCTCTTCACTGTGGGACCCTTAGCGGCTTGAATTAATAGAAGAAATCGTTAAGATCCAGCGCAGACTTCTACATTTTAGTACTGGAGTCGATGATGATGATGATGATGTTTGGTTTGTGGGGCGCTCGACTCCGCGGTTATCAGCGCCGTACAAATTCCCAACCTTTGCTTAGTCCGATTTCGCCACTGTCATGAATGATGATGAAATGATGGGGACAACACAAACATCCAGTCCTCTCGAGGCAGGTGAAAATCCCTGACCCCGCCGGGAATCGAGCCCGGGACGCCGTGCTTCTAGAGTCGGCGCGAGAACGTTACGAAGATGCTCAACAACCCCTAGAGGCAGACGCTACAAGAGATGAGTTGTGCATCACGGAGAGGTCTACTGTCGAAATGTCGAGAGAGCACTTTCCGGGAAGAGTCGGACAACGAAACTAGTTCCTTCCATATACGTCTCGCTATATGACTACATCGAGAATAATCAAATTAATTACAGAATACACAGGTTTACCGAGAATAATTCTTACCACATGCTATTCGCGAATGGAACACCTGAAGTGGAGAACAAATAGTAGTACCAGAAGTACCCTCGGTCACACTCCGTAAATGTCTTGCGGAGGATAAATGCAGGTGTAGATGTAGAAGACAACCTGTCGGTACGGACATTAAGAAGGATATGGTGATATTTCATTCACTTGAAGAAACGAATTTGTATTGAGAACAAATGTTAAGATTCGAAATAAACTTAAGATATGCTTGAAATCGAACTTCATATGTTAAAGACATACATTCTGTAAGTTCTAAACGGCTAAACGACGTGTTTTAGTTCTTTCAGTGATGGAAAACAGGTCTATCAGTCTATTTTTGTGGAAGGACAAGGAAAGGAATCAGCTGTGGCCTTGTGAGCAGAACAGTCTCGGAAATTGTAAGTGACGTAGAGGAAACACATGAAACATAAATATTTGCTACTGGATGGAGATTCCATTCTTGGTTCTCTACTTCAGCTCAATTCGTTTGCAGTGGCACACGAAATCATCGGCAGCATACGAATGATGCTGCTTCAAGCACTGCACGATTTAAGCACATATTCATGATCCACCTAAGACTTGTACACCAACCACTTCTGAAATGGAGGGTGCTGTTGCAGTCCTGTTTTCACAGAAAACAAGGGCCCTCAATTCTAACCAACGAACGGATTTTAGGAACAATTAGAACGTATATTTATTTCAGAAAGTCAAATTTTCTTAATGGACAGTATCCACCGAAAGTAACAAAGAGAATCTAGAGTAACCTAGAAAGTCAGGTATGGTTACTTGACGTGATCATTCAGTGCACGAGGCGATCTTTAATGCCTCGATTTTATTATATGTTTTTATTCAAAACTTTACTGATTAGAGGTATTCGTTATTATAAGTTGACTTTGGATTGTATGCCTCCCTGTGAGCGGAATTTTGTGAGTGTTATCATTTTACGTGACAGAATAGTGTAAGCATTGTATGATGTAACATCCACTGCCCAGTTTTATGGGTATGCAATTTTTGTCATTGAACTGTTGCGTATGCTGAATCACATTTTTTATATGATTGTACGCCTGTAACCTCGATATATTTATTTTTTATAGATCTGAGGATGGTAATAAATACTACCGAAACTAATAATGCAGTACCTGTATTAACGTAGCGATCGTGACAAATGAACTGGTTTTAGAAGAAGACTATAGCATAGAATGTCAGTGACTTTTTCATTGTATTGCGTGTAAGTCCACGAACAGTAGCAGTTTGAGAAATGGAAATACGAGGGGCGTTCAGAAAGTAAGCTCCGATCGGTCGCGAAATGGAAACGACTATGAAAATCCGATAAAGCTTTGCACAGATGTGTTGGGTAGTGTCTCTAGTATAACCCCAGTTAGCATCACGTCGCTCTTCTCATTTCTGAGCTCGCAGTGAGTGCGTAAAGATGTCTAGAAAATAGTGTCTGCCGCCAAGTACGAGGGCCTGGTGAGAAATTTCGCCTGAAGCTATGCAGCTAACATTACATAACTGTCGTGCTGTTTCGTCTTCACGACAATTCTCAGCCGCATTCTGCAGAGGCAATGAAGATGCTCCTGCATCGTTTTCAAATGGAAATGTTAGATTACCCACAATACAGTCCGCAATTGTCTCCCCCTGAGTTTCATCTCTGGTCACATGAACCGCTGTCTTTGAAGACAACATTTTGACACAGACAACGAGGTGTAGGCCAGCGTGGAGAATTGGCGGAAAGCACTGGCGGCTGCCTTCTATGATGAGGCTATTGAAAAGTTGGTACAACGCTATGACAAAAGTCTAAGTCAGAACGGCGACTACGTAGAGAAGTAGCTGAAAGGTGTAGCTAATTGTTACAAGTAAAACATTTCTGATGTTCACTGTGGTTTCAATTTGGCAATCAATCGGAGCTTACTTTCTGAACAGGCCTCGTACTTGCTATTGTCTCTTCCGTATGTCAGTACTAAATTAAGGGAAAAATGTGAATAAACAAATGCTTTGGAGTCTGAATAGGCAAGAGAACTGGCTTTCAAAGGTAATATTCAAAATGTCGCCCACCAGCTTCAATGCAAGCTTAGCGTCCGCCATGTACAGACTGACAAACACGTTCTAGTTTTTAATCAGGAATTACCAAGCAGGCAGCAGTAATATTGCATCTGGTATAGTCCATGTGAACGGTAACTGTTGGCGTTCCTTAGAGGAAAACCAATCTGGGCGTAAGGATGAGAGAATCTGGTGAAGTGGCAGGTACTGGTACAGGCTCCTTCGTCAAATCCAAGGATCTGCAAAAAAATGTAATCAGCAATACAACTATCGACTAGTCTCTCTGTCAACCTTTCATTTGAAAAAGCGTACAGCAACGAAAGCTTAAGGAATGTATTTTTTGCGAACTTATGGAACTACAATAGAAGTGCATAAGGTACCAAGATTACTAAGCGTAATTTAAGTATTCGGATCAGGATGCTCATCGAGTTACGAATGTTGCAGTTTCATTAAGAACTTGCCTGCCTACTCATAAAAAAAAAATAAAAAGAAACGGCGAGATGGACAGAAACAGAAAGTGACTTGCGCCAGCAACACCTTTGACAATGTCCTCTCTCTCCTTCTCTCTCTCTCTCTCTCTCTCTCTCTCTCTCTCTCTCTCTCTCTCTCTCTCTCTGTCTCTCTCTCTATGCCTCCCCACCATCCACTTTTCACGCACACATGATGGCGAAGGCCCTCAATGAACTGCAGTGGTACACATATGTATATATATATATATATATATATATATACAGGGTGGTTCATTGATCGTGACCAGGCCACATGTCTCACGAAATAAGCGTCAAACGAAAAAACTACAAAGCACGAAACTTATCTAGCTTGAAGAGGGAAACCAGAAGGCGCTATGGTTGGCCCGCTAGATAGCCATGCCATAGGTCAAACGGATATCAACTGCGTTTTTTAAATAGGAACCCTCATTTTCATTACGTATTCGTGTAGTACGTAAAGAAATATGAATGTTTCAGTTGGACCACTTTTTTCGCCTTCTGATAGATGGCGCTGTAATAGTCACAAACATATGGCTCACAATTTTAGACGAACAGTTGGTAACAGGTAGGTTTTTTAAATTAAAATACAGAACATTGGTACGTTTGAACATTTTATTTCGGTTGTTCCAGTGTGGTACATGTACCTTTGTCAACTTATCATTTCTGAGAACGCATGCTGTCACAGCGTGATTACCTGTGAATACCACATTAATGCAATAAATGCTCAAAATGATGTCCGTCAACCTCAATGCATTTGGCAATACGTGTAACGACATTCCTCTCAACAGCGAGTAGTTCGCCTTCCGTAATGTTCGCACATGCATTGACAATGCGCTGACGCATGTTGTCAGGCATTGTCGGTGGATCATGATAGCAAATATCCTTCATCTTTCTCCACAGAAAGAAATCCGGCGACGTCAGATACGGTGAACGACGACCAATCCACCTGTCATGAAATATGCTATTCATTACCGCTTCAACCGCACGCGAGCTCTGTGTCGGATATCCATCATGTTGGAAGTAATGGTTCAAATGGTTCTGAGCACTATGGGACTTAACATCTGTGGTCATCAGTCCCCTAGAACTACTGAAACCTAACCAACCTAAAGACATCACACACATCCATGCCCGAGGCAGGATTCGAACCTGCGACCGTAGCAGTCGTGCGGCTCCGGACCGCGCGCCTAGAACCGCTAGACCACCGCGGCCGGCTGTTGGAAGTACATCGCCATTCTATCATGCAGTGAAACATCTTATAGTAACATCGGTAGAACATTACGTACGAAATCAGCATACATTGCACCATTTAGACTGCCATCGATAAAATGGGGGCCAATTATTCTTCCTCCCATAATGCCGCACCATACATTAACCCGCCAAGGTCGCTGATGTTCCACTTGTCGCAGGCATCGTGGATTTTCCGTTGCATAATAGTGCATATTATGCCGGTTTACGTTACCGCTGTTGGTGAATGACGCTTCGTCGCTAAATAGAACGCGTGCAAAAAATCTGTCATCGTCCCGTAATTTCTCTTGTGCCCAGTGGCAGAACTGTACACGACGTTCAAAGTCGTCGGCATGCAATTCCTGTTGCGTAGAAATATAGTACGGGTGCAATCGATGTTGTAGGGTTCTCAACACCTACGTTTTTGAGGTACCCGATTTTCGCGCAATTTGTCTGCCACTGATGTGCGGATTAGCCGCGACAGCAGCTAAAACACCTACTTGGGCATCATCATTTGTTACAGGTCGTGGTTGACGTTTCACATGTGGCTGAACACTTCCTGTTTCCTTAAATAACGTAACTATTCGGCGAACGGTCCGGACACTTGGATTTTGTCGTCCAGAATACCGAACAGAAAAAATAGCACACGCCCGTTGGGCATTTTGATCACAATAGCTATACATCAACACGATATCGACCATTTCCGCAATTGGTAAACGGTACATTTGTTTTCCTTTATTGAGTCTCGATTCCCCCTGAAGGGGGCGGGCTGGCAGCAGCTTATTACGCCGCTCTTCAGCCTACAGAATTTGTTTTAAAAAGATGAAGATAATAAAATATAACAGTTGGCGATAAAATCGGTGACTTCAAGGTAAGATGGCAGAAAATTCTGGAGCTTAAAACATAAAACACAGGTTTGATGATGCTAATAAAATACACAGGAAGCAGAAAAATAATAGACAGACAATTAAAAAACACGGCGACAGTCTGGGTTCTGTTCAAAAGAGATATAAAATGCACACCCAGCGACAGCATGATTTCTGTTCGCAACACTGTGGAAAGACGCACAACACTGAACACTCACTTAAACACTGCACTGAAAAGTTGGCACAAATATGACATACCATACCCGAGAGCAGGTGGGGGGAAACTGGACAGATAATGGGAAAAAAAGGGGGGAAGGAGAGGAAAAGTGAAGGGGGAGGGGGAAAGGAGCCAATGGAAGATGAGGATCTATAAGAGGGGGGGGGTGCTGAGCAGACGTGCCATGGAGTGGGGAAGGCAGAGGAGGGGAGTACAAAAGGACTCGGGGGGGGGGGGGAGAAAGGAGATAGGGAGAGGGTAGGTTGGGAGAAAACACAGGATGGAAGGGGGGAGGAAGAGAGAGCCCAGGGAAAGGATGGAGGAAAGGAGGGGGGTGAGGATCAGAGTTGATAGGAGGGATAAATGGAGGGAGAGAGGGCACCATCCGGGAGGGGGAGTTGATGGAAGCCACCTTGGGAAAGGAGATGTAGGGTGTAGAGATGGGGGGTAAGGGGGATACAACAGTGAAGACGTTGCAGGGGGCGGGGATGGGAGAAGAGAGGAGCAACCAGGGGGTGAGGGGGTTCAAGGCGGCAGGAGGTGCAGAGGATGTGGATATGTTCGAGGAAGAGGAGCAGATCGGGGAAAGGAATGAGATCATAGAGGATCCGCGTGGGGGACGGGAGGAGTATAAGGAAGGCGAGGCGGAGTGCATGACGCTCAAGGATCTGGAGGGACTTATAGAATTTGGGGGGGCAGATATCCAGGCAGGGCTGGCATAACAGAGGATGGGATGGATTAAGGATTTGTAGGTGTGGAGGATGGTGGAGGGGTGCAACCCCCATGTCCGGCCAGAGAGGAGTTTGAGGAGTCGGAGGCGGTTGTGGGCTTTGGATTGGATGGAGCAGAGATGAGGGATCCAGGTGAGGTGACGGTCAATGGTGAGGCCAAGGTAGGTGAGGGTGGGGGTGAGGCGGACAGGATGGGCGCAGACAGTAAGGGAGAAATCCAGGAGCCGGAAGGAGCGAGTGGTACGACCTACGATGATTGCCTGGGTCTTGGAAGGATTGATTTTCGGGAGCCATTGGTTACACCATGCAGCAAAATGGTCAAGGTGATTCTGGAGAAGGCGTTGGGACCGTTGGAGGGTAGGAGCAAGGGCGAGGAATGCGGTGTCATCAGCATATTGCAAGAGGTGTACTGGAGGGGGGGGGGGCATATCTGCCGTGTACAGGAGGTAGAGGAGAGGGGAGAGGACAGAGCCCTGGGGCACACCTGCAGAGGGGTAGAATGTGTGGGAATTGGCATTATGGATGGTAACATAGGAGGGGCGGTGGGAAAGGAAGGAGGCCATCAGACAGATGTAGTTGATAGGAAGGGTGTAGGTTTGGAGTTTAAACAGGAGACTGGGATGCCAGACATGGTCGTAGGCCTTTTCGAGGTCAAGGGAGACAAAAATGGCGGAGCAATGGGAGTTAAGCTGGAGGGAGAGGAGATGAGTAAGGCGGAGGAGATGGTCATCAACAGAGAAGGAAGGTCGAAAGCCACATTGGGTGTTGGGGAGGAGGTGGTTTTGGTGGAGGTGGTGATGGATGCGCCGGGAAAGGATGGATTCCAAGAGCTTGCTGAACACCGATGTGAGACAGATAGGACGATAGGAAGAGGCATCAGATGGAGGCTCAAAAATGGCTCTGAGCACTATGGGACTCAACTGCTGAGGTCATTAGTCCCCTAGAACTTAGAACTAGTTAAACCTAACTAACCTAAGGACATCACAAACATCCATGCCCGAGGCAGGATTCGAACCTGCGACCGTAGTGGTCTTGCGGTTCCAGACTGCAGCGCCTTTAACCGCACGGCCACTTCGGCCGGCACTCAGATGGAGGCTTGTTGGGTTTGGAGAACATCAGGATACGGTAGGTTTTCCACAGGTCGGGACAGAAGACGGTACATTTGAACACGAGTAATGTATCACGAAGCAAATCCCCTTAGCACGGGCGGAATGTTACGTGATACCACGTACTTACACGTTTGTGACTATTACAGCGCCATCTATCATAAAGTGAAAAAAGTGGTCCAACTAAAATATTCCTATTTCTTTACGTACTACACGAATGTGTGATAGAAATGGGGGTTCCTATTTAAAAAAAACGCAGTTGATATCCGTTTGACCTATGGGAGCGCCATCTATCGGGCCAACCATAGTGCCATCTGGTTTCCCCCTTCAAGCTAGACGAGTTTCGTTCTCTGTAGTTTTTTTTCCTTTTACGCTTATTTAGTGAGATATTTGGCCCAGTCTCTATCAATGGACCACCCAGTATATTAGAGCATGTCAATAAGCGAAGGATGTTTTTTTTGCTCCATTGGTTGTTGGAACAGATTCAATAATACGAGCTTTCACTCCACTTTACTTCTTGTACGTAAGCTGTGCTAGTATAGTTAACAGTTCTATTAGTAGTAGCTTAACAGCATTTTTATTATGAGTGCTCAATTGTCCGCATCCACTAAAGAACGAAGGAGCTCCGTGATTAGTTTTCTGTGCACCAGAGAGACTAAACCTGTCGAGAATGTAACAATCTCAGTGAACAAAAGATTAGTGAATGGTTAACTCGTTCTAAAAGCGGATATGTGTGCGTTGGGAGGAAGAGAGTTCGTGTTGGCCATCTACTTCGAAAGTGGACAGGAACATCGAGATAGTCGAGCGAATCATTTGTGACGATAGTAATGTTTGTTGTCTTAGGTGTTAGCAAAATTGCAAATACTGCCACGATAATGAAAACAAAGTACAAAGGAATTTTGTATTTTCACAGGCCCCTTACATCGTTTCATGTATAAAATTATAGTTAACAAACAATTCATTGTAGTTCTGCAAAATAAAATTAACATTTTCAAATTTATGCTTCCTTTATAAAGAAACCCAGAATGCTGTCTGGCTCCTACAGGAAACGTGTTACAGCTACGGAGCATGCAGACGGTAAACACGCCACAGGAGTACCGGTCAGAAAACAAGCGAATGCACCAAAACATGGCAGGCGCACTTCAGCAACAAAACAAACACAAAAAATATGGGCTCTGCATGGAAACGAGTGCGTTTACGCCCAGAATACAACAGGTCCGCTACACAGCAGCACGCAATTTTTGCAGCTGGGCTGCGTATTCCCCCGTTCAGGAAATTTTAATTGCTTTTTATGAGCTCTCTGGCAGGGGATCTGACAGAAACCGCGCCGGGAACGATAGCTTCGGGACGGAAAGTGACTGAATTTTACGAACGAACCTTTCCGCGCGGTAATGGCTTTTTGTTATGAGAATTGTCACTGCAAGAGGAATATACGATCTCCCTTAGATAGGGAGTCCACCGACGTGGCGTGACAAATGAGGTGACTCGTGGTGTATCGTATACACTGTCCAGTTAAAAGTTTCCGGACACCTACTACTGGGCCGGGCGGTGTGGCCGAGCGGTTCTAGGCGCTACAGTCCGAAACCGCGCGACCACTCCGGTCGCAGGTTCGAATCCTGCCTCGGGCTTGGGTGTGTGTGATGTCCTTAGGTTAGTTAGGTTTAAGTAGTTCTAAGTTCTAGGGGACTGATGACCTCAGAAGTTAAGTCCCATAGTGCTCACAGCCACTTGATTTGAACCTATTACTGCACACTAATATGGTGTGCGTCCACCCTTTTTCTGCTGGGGACACTTTCGACGAGATGTCTGAATAAGAAGAACGGGACCTTCTTCCTCAAAAGCCGGAACTAGAGAAGGTAGCAAAGTTGGACGATAGGATCTGGCGCGAAGTCGACATTCCACACTGAAGGGCCAAAGAAACTGGCATAGGCATGCGTAGTTAAATACAGACAGTCTGGCGCAGTTGTTAGATCAGTTACTGCTGCTACAATGGCAGGCTATCAAGATTTAAGTGAGTTTAAACGTGGTGTTATAGTCGGCGCATGAGCGATGGAACATAGCACCCGTGAGGTACCGAGTGTACCGTGGATAACAGGAATCGGGTAAAACATCAAATCTCCGACATCGTTGCGACCAGAATAAGATCCTGCAAGAACGGGACCAACGACAGCTGAAGAGAATCGTTCAACGTGACAGAAGTGCTACCATTCCTCAAATGGCTACAGATTACAATGCTGGGGCAACAACAAGAGTCAGCGTGCGAACCATTAGACGAAACATCACCGATATGGGCTTCCGGAGCCGAAGGCCCACTCGTGTGCCCTACATGACTGCATGACACAAAGCTTTACGTCTTGCCTGGGCCCGTCAACACGGACATTGGGCTTTTGATGACTGGAATCATGTTGCCTGGTCGGACGAGTCTCTATTCAAATTGTATCGAGCGAATGAACGTGTATGGGAATCGAGACAATCTCATGAATCCATGGACCCTGCATGTCAGCAGGAGACTGTTCAAGCTGGTGGAGGCTCTGTAATGGTGTGGGGCGTATTCATTTGGGTTGATACGGGATCCCTAATATGTCTAGATACCTTACCTGATCACCTGCATCCATTCATGTCCATTGTGCATTCCGACGGAATTTGGCAATTCCAGCAGGACAATGTGACACCCCACACGTCCAGAATTGCTACAGAGTGGCTCTAGGAACCCTCTTCTGAGTTTAAACCCTTCCGCTGGCCACCAAATTCCCCACACATGAACATTATTGAACATATCTGGGATGCCTTGCAACGTGCTGTTCAGAAGAGATCTCCGTACTCTTACGGATTTATGGACAGCCCTGCAGGAATCATGGTGTCATTTCCCTCCAGCCATACTTCAGACTTAGTCGAGTCCATGCCACGACGTGTTGCGGCACTTCTGCATGCTCACGGGTGTTCTACACGTTATTGCGCAAGTGCACCAGTTTCTTTGGCTCTTCGGTTTAATTAAATCATGAGGCGTTCTATTGGGTACTGATGGAGATTTCGGACAGGCCAATTTACTTTCAGAATTTTAGCGTCCAAAAACCAATGTCTCACAGATGCTCCTTTATGAGTGACTGCATTACCATGCTGATACAATCATCGTCCCTGAAATACTCCGCTGCTGTGTGCAGTACACAAATGTGTTCGTATGCCTCCTCATTTAGTGTGTGTTCAAGCGTAGCCTGGGAACCACGTCCCAACTACGAAAAGATCCCCACATCATAATACCACCTTCTCGGTACATCACTGTAGCACAACTCATGATGGTACCAGGTAGCGTTGTTCAGGTATTCGTCAACCCCAGTGCTTTTAGTCGGACTGCCACATTGTGTAGCCCGATTCATCGCTCCAAGTCACTCTTGTCCAGTCATTCATTGTGCCACTGCTCAGTCGCAACGATCTTTACATCACGCAACCATCGCTTAGAACTGACTACAGAATCGTGTGACATATGAGGAGCTGCTTGAACATTGTACCCCTTTACTTTAACTCCCTACGCACAGTTTTAGTGCTAGCTGGACTCCTGGCAGCACTACGCGACTCACGAGCTATTCCTTTCGCTGATTTCATGTCATTTTTTACATCCACCCTCCGCAGTGCTCTATTGTCCCTGTGCGTCAGTACATAAGGTTGTTTCTTTGCTTTTCCGCTTCACAATAAAATCACCAACAGTCAGCTTGGGTGGCTTTAGAGGGTATGGAATGTAAGTGATAGATTTGTTATCTAGGTGACATCTAATGACTAGCGCACATCAGAGGCCATTGAGCTCTCTTGACCCACTCATTCTGCAGGTACTGCTTCACTACTGACACAGGATACTCTAGTGATAGCTAATGGTCAGTTGCGCATTACATAGCGGTGTCCAGATGCCTTTGAAGGTTTTTTTTGAAGTACTTGAATTACAAAACCCACAACAGCTCTATTTGTATCCAACGTCGTTTATTCTTTTTTAAACATCCTACGAGTTTCGACACCTGTCGCCTGACCATGTTGGGCTTGTTATTGCCACGGAAGATGCGGAATCCAGTTAATTTTGGCCCAGTGCATTCGATTCTGTTCATTGCACATGAAAACGGTTGTGGATGGCAGGTTTCCCTAGGGGCCTGAAGATGACACCATTTGGTGTCGAAACTGGTAGCATGTTTTAAAAGTAATAAACGACGTTCGGTTCAGAAGATGAAACCATTTGGCGTAGAAACTGGTAGCATGTTTAGAAAAAAATGAACGACTTTGGATTCAAATACAGCCGCTGGTTTTGTTATCATTATTCAAAAATGGTTTAAATGGCTCTGAGCACTATGGGACTTAACTTCTGAGGTCATCAGTCCCCTAGAACTTAGAACTACTTAAACCTAACTAACCTAAGGACATCACACACAGCCATGCCCGAGGCAGGATTCGAACCTGCGACCGTAGCGGTCGCCCGGCTCCAGACTGTAGCGCCTAGAACCGCTCGGCCACCCCGGCCGGCTGTTATCATTATTCAAGTACTCCAAAATAATCAATGTGCTTCTCCCTCCACCAACGTTGGGTGAACTTACGGCTTAAAATAATAATGCGATTAGTTGAATACTGGATTATAGGTCTTCAGTCTCCGCTTTATTACCACATAAAATGTGTTAATGATCCCATTTATTCTGGGAATGCATTACACACGAGGCGCCTAGTTGCTTTCACCGCCCCGAGTGCAATGCATAGAGCCTGTTGATTTTGACCAACCTGCAGTCTCCTAAAGGTGTCCTATAGTCAGGCATCAGCACTTAGGTCTTAGATTCGTTGTTTTAAGGCTGTAATGAACTGTTAAGGAGGAACTGAAGTTACGTACATAATTCATTTGTTCGCTATTTATGGTTGCCACTCGTATTTATTTGAACAGAGCACCATAAAGTGCAAGTTACAAACTTGCTACACTGTCTTTTAAATAAGTCACACATTATTAGTATAATTACAACTTTATGTTGCAACACCAGCAACTGATTACACTTTACTAATTCTTAAACTGATCCGATTATCATTTATATATCACTCGGCACCAGACATCACCTCTGTGCCCCATGACTGTCCCTTCCGAGAATTAACACGTTACTGAATTTGCATAAAAAAGACTGTCCGCATCTTACAACAGGTCTGTCCACCATAAATGCCCCTTCCGATCTGGTTAGGTATCACTGCTACTTCACTTGGGAGTCCGGTCTAGGCGAAGCTCCGAAGATTCCCGAAGAACTTCGTCTGTCTTTTTCTTTAGCTTTTGGGTTTAGTTTAAGATGAAATTTCGTCACAGGCGATGAAACATGGCTTCATCACTTCACACCGAAAACAAAACGACAATCCATGCAGTGGCGCCACACCACCTCACCTTTGAAGAAAAGTTCAAAGCCGCACTGTCAGCCGGCGAAGTCCCGGGATGGGCCTCTAGGGCTATGAACGGGTTATTATGTTTGAAGTCCTCACTCGTTGTGCAACAGTCAACTCGGAATTGTACTGTGCTAGCTCGCAGCAAACCGAAGAAACGGCTACAGCGTCGTTGCCGTCCCAAAAATGCAAACGAACTTCTCCTTCTGCGCGACGACGCGGGACCCCACACAAGTCTTCACACCCGAAAGGAGCTCACAGAACTTCATTGGACTAATCTTTCTCATTCACCCTACAGCCCGAATCTCTCACCTTCCAACCCTCATATGTTTGGTCCAATGAAGGATGTACCCCGCGACAAGCAGTACGTAGGTGATGGGGAAATTATTGATGCAGCAAGACGTGGGCTTCGCCATCGACCAATAGAGAGGTACCATGAGCGCATACAGACCCTGCCAGTAGGATGGTGTAAAGCCATCACATTGAACGGAAACTATATTGATAGACAAGGTTTTATAGCCAAAGGAGTGGGATATAATACGGTAAATTGGAATCCTAATTAAAATCAACCTGCTTTCAGGAAAAAAATGTGTTAAGATACTTATTTACGAGGGTGAGTCAAATGAAAACCTTAAATATGTAATAAAAAAATCGAAATTTCGCGCCGTTGGCCTGTAAGTTAGTGAGCGTGCTATAAACAGTGTGCAGAATGGCCTGCAGGTGGCAGCATAGTGCAGATGCACCCGTACCGTCTCAGTACCAGTATAAAGATGGCCGCCCCACTTGCGACTTGCACCAGGGAAAAACAGCATTCTGTTATTCGGTTTTTGCGTAGTGAAGGTGTGAAACCTATTGAAATTCATCGACGAATGAAGGTTCAGTACAGTGATGCATGTTTATCACAGCAGCACATCTACGAATGGAGTAGAAAGTTCGTAAATGGTGTGACTTCAGTCCAGGTCAGGCACAACGAGTTGTGACTCCACAGAACATTGCAACAGTTGAAGCCATAGTGAAGGAAAACCGCCGAGTGACACTGAATGACATTGCAGCATGTTTACAGATTAGTCATGGATCAGGACACCACATGCGCCTGATGTGCTCCAGTTTCAGTGAGAAGGTAATGGCTTCCTTGCAAGAATCCTTGCGCCATTCCTCATCACCAAAACCAAAGAAGTTTCGAACAGAATCATCAGCAGGGAAGGTTATGTTGACTCTCTTTTGGGACAAAAAGGCGTCATTTTGGAGCATTACAGGCCTAGAGGGACTACTGTCACCAATGCATCATACACACATCTCCTAAAAAGTCATCTGCGGCCTACAATCAAATCAAAGCGACGTGGATTGCTGTCAGCATGTGTCCTTTTGCGACATGACATTCCAAGGCCCCACACTGCCCGTACAACAGTTGCAACAATCACAGACCTGCATTTTGAGTGTCTTCTTCATCCATCATACTCACCAGACCTTGCCCCAAGTGATTTTCATATGTTTGGAGCACTCAAAGACACAATGGGAGGAAAGAAGTTCCGTTCTGATGAAGAGGTACGCCTCGCGATGCATGAGTGGTTGCGCGGACTACCAAAAGAATTTTTTTCTAAAGGAATTTATGCACTTTGTAAGCGCTGGAGGACTTGCATTGAGCGTGGAGGAGGTTATGCCGGAAAGTGATACAGCTTTGCACCACTTCTGCACAATAAATAATATTTAAAAAAATATTTCAGGTTTTCATTTGAATCACCCTCGTAGCACCCTCGTGCTGGCACAGAAAAGTGTGCAGGTGCTGCGTGTAGCTGGGTCCACGTCTGAAGACGCATGTTAAGTGGTATATCCTCTAAGAGTTGTTGAATAACTTGTTTGGTGAAGATCTTACACTGATTTCCCTGCTTGTTCCTGAGATTCGAAAGCATTCACTCATTCAGGATTAATTCCAAGAAGACAGGTTCTTGTTCCAAAGTTTTTTTGTGCCTCGAATCCTCTGTCAGCTCTTGTAATTTCTGTAAGATCTTTTGCTATCACCCTGCATTTACAAGATTCGCTGATGATTTACGGAATGCTAGCCAACAAATCTCTTTTCGGAAAAGTGTGGGTTGTGTAGGGTTCAAGGTTGAAAGAGATCTGTTGCTAGGGTACTGAAGAGACCTAACTAACGGCTACGTGGAGTGTTACAGATTTCGGCATCTAAAGTATGGTTGAAATGGCTGTGAGCACTATGTGACTTAACATCTGAGGTCACCAGTCGCCTAGAACTTAGAACTTATTAAACCTAACTAACCTAAGGACATCACACACTGAAGTGCCTAGAACCGCTCGGCCAACAAAAGTACGAATAACAGCTCGTAATTATGGAGAAATCCCTGGAAATTCAACTGAACGTGTTAGCAGTTACGCGTTAGAAACAGTCTGAAGTTCACCTGTTGTCCATCAGTACGTTGGGAGCTCGACTGGAAACGTAACGTCCTCACCACTACCGCCAGCACCACTCGTCTCGGACATTCCACGTCACCCTGGAATCTCACACAGGGTTCCTCTTTATTAGTCGACAACGGCTCACTACGCGAAACCAAAGCAGCAAACGCGTACCAGTACGAGGAGGGTGCAACAAGCATTCCAGCCGCCAGAAATTAGTCGGAGCAGAGGCAGCCGTTGAGTTATTTCGCCCGCTCCAAGAGTTTCCGTCGTGTTCGCAGTACCGAATTTACAGGGGAAATACAAGTTCTACATCGCGGGAAACATGTCGCAGAAATGGTATCCAGCAATGTTTCAGCAACAAGTTGGGCAATATTGTTGGATACTGCATTTTCAGCAATAGTTGGAGCAACAAATTTCTGTTTTACATCGGCAACAGTATTGACACGATAATTGGCGATAGTTCTCGACAAAAATGAAAAGAAAAGCAGATATCGGGCTCTGTGAGTACAGTTCCATTTATGCAACCGAACTGTTTCCGAAAACTTAGCTCGGGAACGGATACTGCGTAAGTGCTTTTTCAAGAAATTGTAATCACAATTTTGACTATCTCATAAATGAAGCTGGCTGCAGAACTGAAACGACCGGTAGCTATATGAGAAATTGTATTTCAGTTACTACTAATCTGGTTATCATATTTCGATTTCTGGCTACAAGTGATTAATATAAAACAGCAATAGTCGCTTTAAAGAGTACTTCTTATCAGTACACATCCTTGTGCTAGAAATTCGCAATACAGTGCCTTAGATGACCACGAAATAATTCTTAAAGGTAAAATTTAAACGACGTTCGAACTGGAATGGTTTTTACAGAAACTGACATATATTGTGTCTCTTGGAAAATAGCTCACCAGTAGCCTCCAGCAACAATTGTGAACAAACACTTGACTTTAATCGAAGAAGCTCGAAATAGAACTATACAGTTCCTCAGATTCAAGTTCTTGCGAGAGTAAATTTTAACCATTTTCATCGTATCTTAAAAACTTGATAGTTACGTGATAGTGATTTGGCGAATAGAAATTATACCATTTCATTATCTATTCAAAATACTTGTTTCACAGCAACATCTTCGTAGCTTGAGTTATTTTCTCACCATACTGTTGCATTTTTCATGTGCAAGTATTTTGGTGTCGCTATGCGCACTGAACAAAACTCAGCAGCGACGTTCTGAAGACGAAATAACTTGGAACTGTGGAAGAATAATGCAGCCAGAGAAATGTATACCGAAGATTCACATTTGCCTCTGCTTACGAAAGATATGAAACAATAGTGAAAACACCGGCATTTATCGCTCTGCAGTATGTCATAATAAAAGATTTCTTTCCATCAGTGACTGTAATATAAACTCTCAGTAATTCGGTAATAGCAACCACTTCTCTTTGTGAGGAATTGTTCGTTTATTTTCATGATACTCTGTCTCTATTGAATATATTTATTTCGACTTTATACCACGCACTACTTCCATGAGCGAACAAAACAAGATCTTCCATATCCTGTTTTGTTCTCGTACATAAAGAACTTCTGAGAGAATATGTAATGCAAGAGATCGAATCCACAGTTTATACAGGACAGGAAGGTAGGAAGACGAATTCAGCAGCAGTATCATAAATCGAGGACGATCTGTTGATTTGTCAGATAAGACTTACAGGAGGACTCTGTCCTCTCTAAAAAGCTCAGAGTACGTACAAAGTTATAAAAACTGGCTTCCTTACTGGCGGAAAAATAAACTTGTACAGGTTACAGAAATTGGCTTCCTGTCTGGTGGTACAACAAAATTTTATTTCGCAATTTAGGTGGAAGTGAGAGAAGTATTTTACTTGGTAAAATCTGACAAGTTCTGGTTGGATAGATCGAGTCCAGCTCTGACGAAATAATTGTGAAAATTACTTCAAGTATGTCTTTTGCTGACAATCCGAAGGTAACCAACTAACGAAAATTAATCTAATAACTGTCTTGTTTCGAAACGGAGAGCTGATAACCACGAGGGACAGCTGAAAGTCTTATTGTGTATTACTTTACTATGAAAGACTCTACGCAGTCTCCAAAAAAAGAAAGTATTGCGATAATTTTACGTACGTATGTTCTGCTTGTGGCCAATAAAAACCAAAGAGGCTGTTCCATTCGTAGTTCCAACACTAAGAGGTAAGTATATTTTTCAATATACCAAAAGAAACTTTAAATTTTCGTATCTCCCATACCAGTATTTTTTTCTTTTGGTGTACGCTTACGGGATACTTTCTTTCATCTAGCACAACTGCTTCTTCGCGTTGGGACTTCTTTTCCATCACTGTATTCAGTGTATTTTCGCTTCCACGTTCTGTAGACATAGTTACAACTCATATACTTTGTTGATGTGATGTGGCAATATGCGATGGTTTTTTGTTTTCTGTGCCTCTGGAAACATCTGCTCTTCCTCTGTGTACATATTTCTCTTTTATGACTAGTATGTCTGTGTTTGCGTGCGTGTTTCCTGGCGCGCGCGTCCATATATAATTATATGTCCATTTTTTTAAATCGGGGAATGATATGTACAGACCATGAGAACTTTTGAAACTGAATTTCATTGGTAGCTATAGTTATACGGATGTTGATAAATTATTCCTGGACAATGGGCACCTTTCTGGATCAAATAAAGTGACTTTATATCCTTAGATTATTCTTATTTCTAAAAGTGGTTCTGCGAGTTCATCTGTTGGTTTGAAAGAGTTGTATATAATTTATGAAAAAATTTCAGCAAAGGAAAAATATGCTCAGAAGTTACAACATTTCCAGTTCTGTGAACCGGTTTGTAGAGGACGTTCTTGAAATGAGTCCGAAAACAATTCTTATTGCCATTGGACATCGAAAACTTTAACTTAGCTTGGTGAGTTGGCTGAAAATTCGATCCCGTGGGGCATTACAGAAGGAACGTAAACAAGCTAAGCCACACATTTATTTTATATCATCTACTCTTAATAACATCCGCATTGAAAATAAACATTCGTTTATACGTGCTCTAGAAATTCTGTGATATGCTATTTCCAAATGAATTTATTTCGAAATTGTAATTCAACACTGCGAACCTCTTTTGTCTGCTTGTTGTCATATTTTAGAAATGTGCTAGGCGGCGACTTCTTGCACGTTCTGAACTGCATATGGTGTGTCTTTTCGAAGTCAAGTAACAAAATATTTAGCTACAAACGTCAGTTGCTCATACTTTATCCAGAATGAGAGCAGTGTTGCAGTCATTTCCGTTCACTGTGTCCAGTTCCCAATATGAACCGATTTATTGTAATTCATTGTTAACCTAGTACATTAGGTTTCTGTGAATTTTAACTTTGTTCGGAATGTTCCCTCCGAACCTGATTAAAGAAGTCAAGAGTAATTACACAAGTGGACATCAACTATACTATCGAAAAAATGCTCCCTATTTGAACATGAAAAAGGCGAATACGCTCCTGTTTAAAAGACTCACTGAAAAGTGGGGTACCAGCAGAGTCTTTCTACTTTCCGCAGCACCCTTAAAATTTTTTCCTACAATTTTGGCATGAGAAGATATTCCCGCTCCTTTTAACGTGCAACTCACCCCTCACTCCCAAAAACTCCCGTAACTGTGACTCGCTCACACCCACTAGTCCATCGTTGTAAGTCGCTCATATTCATCCACTCCCACCTGTCTATTCTTACTCACTTATTCAGCTCAACTCATTGTCATTATCTCTTTGTATCTCCCTGTCACTAACTCAAGTGTAAAAGTGACAGTCTCATCCGTTCTGTCCTACTATAACTGACTCTTTTCATTATCACTGACTCACTCAAGCTCTCTCTTACTGCTACTATCTCATTCATTCCTACCCTATGCTACCGTCCTTCTCACTATAACTAAATCGCTCTTCGGCGTTATCATTGTCAGAGTCTCTCTCCCATTATAAGTGACTCTCACCCACTTACACTTTCTCTCTCTCTCTTTTCCTGTCCCACTGCCACTGTTTCCTTCACTCTATTCCTAGAATTTTTCTCTCACTGTCAACTATGTTGCACTGCCAATGTGTCTCTCTCTTCCTCTCACTGTCTCCTTCATTGTCTCCTCCACTCTTTCTATGCCACAACCACTGTCTACCATCTTCCCGTATTTATTAATTTTCTGTCTCTTTCCCATAGCCGCTGTCTCCTTTTCTCTCAGCGTATAAACGCGGGAATATTTTCTAAGCCCGAAAGAAATTTTTCAGATTAATGTAAAATGTGGTAACTGGTACCCACTCTTCGGTCAGAGTATTTTAAAGAGGCATATTCGCCTTTTGTGGCTGTTTAAGCGCATGCCACTCACATGAAAAGAACTTTATCGCCCAGTAAAACTTTAATAGTTTACTCATGCAAAATTGCAATAAAGCAAAAAAACTGTTACACCACAACCGGATTTTATGTGCACAAAAATTGCATGTGCTTCTGTAATACAACACGGTGTTTCCAGAACCCTTCTGATGATAACGGAGACATTTTACAGCATATTTCTCCGTGCTCTATCAGTTTTATAGGCTAAGTTTTCGTCTCTCACCGGATTTTACATGCGTATTTTACGTATGGAAGTTTGATAACTTGGACCCTCTGTATCTCTGAAGCGGATAATAATATATAGAAAATTTTCCAAAGTGTTCGGGATCGAGATCTTAAGAATACGTCATAAAAATTACACCTATTTCCTGTGCGTGGCTATTTTAGAACCTGCGACTCCGTTTTGGTATCCACAAAATGTTTTTAGATGTTTCTCGATAACGGATAAAGATTTTTGGTAAAGGAAAGATGGCATTTCTAGGCAAATGCCTCGACAATACGTCGTAAAAATTTGATCAATTTGCTGTAGCTATTTATTATTTCGATTTCGCCTCATACCGAATTTTATGTGCGTATTTTATGTGCGGAAGTAGGGTAAATTTGAACCTCTGTAACAAATGAAGATCTCAAGAAAATTTTCAAAGTTGTTCGAGATCATGATCTTAGAAATATGTCATAACAATTTCAGCCATTTGCTGTGCATAGCGATTTTGGAATCAACGGTTCGGTTTAGGTATGAAAAATGGAAACTTTTTTTTGAAGTTTCCTAAGGAATCGCCCATGAATTAATGGCACTTCCATAAGCCAATTAAGGCCCAACGTAGAGCACATCAAATGCAAAAGCATTACCCGATCTGATCCATTTGCCTAAGCAGGAGGAGATACGCGATTATCATACCTTGTTCCTATACTCTAGGATTGTGACACTAAGACAATCCTCTTGCTCGGTATACAAATGGCCAAAGACCGTTCAAAACACCGATACTACCTTGCTGTCACCAAAAGGACACGAGGTATGAGCCCCAACGCATGTTTTTACGTGTGGCCTTTTTGGAATGTATTAGGCAGTGCATGATCTCGCATACTTACATGAATGTTCACATGAATAATTTTCTTTAGATTTCATCATCTTGCATGTAACGTGTAGCTTACTATGAAAATAAATGTATAGAGAACATGGTACGAACTGTCATTTCTCAAGAACATTAGGATAGCCATGATCATCAGCTGTGAACATCCGTAGACGAGAAACTTCCGTGAGACTTATGACAACTAGTTAGATATTGTAGGTGCAGTTCGAAGTTGATGAAAGTTCGGAAGGTGCCTGGCTATTCTCAGAACTGCACCTTGTTTCTCTTGATATAATTACCGATGGCATCTGCGCCGTAACAGCCAAAGGCTGGCCATCAGGAGCGTGGCAGAACAAGCCGTGTTTAGAGTTCATTAGGTAGCGGTGCCCTCAGCGGTTTTCTGGAACAAGCGCGCTACCGACTTCATTCCTAAGAGATGTTTCACAGTAATTTTTTCCGCTGCTCTTTTTGTTCTCGTTGCCGCTGAAAAGTGTCCCTGCTCACTGCAGCAGGCTCGCCAGCTTTTTCTGCTAATTGGCTGCCTCGACAATGTGCTTTGCTTATAATTGGCTACATTTTGTTTGCCGTCCCAGTTGCCAGCAGCTGCAGTTGTGCGCGCACGCAGAACGGACAAAGCTACAATGCAATGGCTGAATAACGAAACACATCAGCCCCATTGGAAAAGCGACCTTTTGTCTAAGATCACAAGAAGCTGGTGCTTCTATTATCACCACAGCTACACACACTTTTATTCATCTTAGACTTCTCAGCAGATAGTGGCATTCTTCGTAAACCTGGCATATCTATATGTTGAGAAGCATCAGGTATTCATTGAAATTAGCGACGAACAATGTAAGTAGCGTAACTCCGAGTCAAATGAAGGGCCGGCCACATGGAACACTAGATTGACAGTACATATCCCTCTTCGCTCCAGCAAGAAAACATAGTGTAAGTTGTGATCCAGTTTTGGTGGATTCGTGGAATATTCTGTAATACTCAGCTACGTTTCCCCTTCGTTCTTCATCATAGTACGTCCGGTATGTAGCTATGTCGCTTGAAAGATTATGACGAGAATTTCTGACGTTAATGTTGTGGATGATCTATTACGCGTGTTTGTGAGAAGAAAGATTCTGATGTTCACGTCCCAGCGATGATGAAGTCTTCAGAGACAGAGCACAAACTGGATGACTCAATGCAGCCATAGTGGTATTGGCCTTAAATTCTATAGGGAAATAATAGAAAATTTTAGACTGGTTGACCAGGGCCAGTTTCGTCCCGAATGCATGTTTCTTAAAGCTGTACCATCTCCCTTAACCATGAGAAGGGAGAGAGGGGGGAGAGAAAGAGAGAGAGAGAGAGACAGAAGGAGGATGGGGTAGAGAGAGGACGGGGAGATTGGTTGGTTGGTTGGTTAATTTAGGGGAGGGGACCAAACAGCGAGGTCATCGGTCCTATCGGATTAGGGAAGGATGGGGAAGGAAGTCGGCCGTGCCCTTTCAAAGGAACCATACACGCGTTTTCTGAAACGGTTTAGGGAAATCGCGGTAAAGCTAAATCAGGATGGCCGGATGCGGGTTTGAACCGTCTTCCTCCCGAATGAGTGTCCAGTGTGCTAACCACTGCGCCACCTCTTTGGATAGGACGGGAGGAAGGTGTGAGAGAAGAAAGAGAGAAAAAAAGACAAACTGATCATAGAGTGTACAAGCTAGTGCAAGTATACCTCCTATTCCTCTTGAATAAGTGGCATAGATGGCTGAAATCCGATTTCAGTACTAATGAGTTAAAATCCATATCTGGCCCGGATATCCAGTTTTTGTGTCTTTACTGATTCGTTGAATATGAAAGCAAGGCTGCTTCCTTGTACAGCCTTCCACAGTCCTAAATGTGAAATATATACATTTACTAATGTGAAAGTTGTTCCCATCTGACAGTTGGAGCGACACTGTGCATCTAGTGACGAGAAAGTCTGAGTTCTATTACAGTCACGTGCTCCTTATGAACCATGTTAGTTCTTAATTCTTTTCCTGCACAACGTAGAAAACACTTAGTATATTTTTGAGTCTTAAATGGTTGTAAATTATGAGTTACGGATTATCGCAAAAGAAATGTAAATAGAGCGAAACCTCTAGGTATTATATAAGTGCACTTCTACATGTAAAAAGGACTGATACACGGTTTGGCACTTTGCTCTGCTTATTAAACACTAGGACACAAGTCGCCAAAAATGCATTTTTCGTTTAATTATTGAGTGTGGTATGAGGTTCTTTAAATTCAAGGTAGACGTATGACTCAAAATTTGTTCTGATATATAATTACGGAAACTCGAATCTGCCTTAAGCGAAACATTTTTATTTAACACTCAAATACGTCTCAGCGAAGTTTCACCATCGTCAGTGGGTTGCTTTATTTTCGTCAAATAACTTGTAAAGAAATTATGATTGATAATAAACAGGTTTGAGATTGTGGTATTTTCATTTATACATTGAAGCGCCAAACAAACTGGTATCGGCATGCGTATTTAAATCCAGAGATATGTAAATAGGCAGAATATGGCGCCGTGGTTGGCAATGCCTGTACAAAACAACAAGTCTCTGTCGCAGTTGTTGGATCGGTCACTGCTGCTACAATGGCAGGTTATCAAGATTTAAGTGAGTTTGAACGCGTTGTTGTAGATGGCGCACGAGTGATAGGACACAGAATCTCCGAGGTAGCAATGAAGTGGGGATTTTCCCCTACGACCATTTCACGAATGTATTGTGAATATCAGGAATCCAGTAAAACATCAAATCTCTGACATCGCTGCTGACGGAAAAAGATTCTGCAAGAAAGAAACCAACGACGACTGAAGAGAATCGTTCAACGTGACAGAAGTGCAACCCTTCCGCAAACTGCAGCAGATTTCATTGCTGGGCCATCAACAAGTGCCAGCGTGCGAACCATTTATCGAAACATCATCGACATGGGCGTTCGGAGCTGAAGACCCACTCTGTACTCTTGATGACTCCATGACACAAATCTTCGCGCCTCGCCTGGGCCCTTCAACACCGAAAGTGGATTGTTGATGACAGGAAACATGTTGCCTGGTCGGACAGATCTCGCTTCAAACTCTGTCTAGCGGACAGACATGTATGGGTATGGAAACAACCTCATGAATCCATGGATTCTGCATGTCAGCAGGGAACTGTTCAAGCTGGTGGAGGCTCTGTAACGGTGTACAGCGTGTGCAGCTGGAAGGATATGGGTCCACTGATACGTCTAGATACGACTCTGACAGATGACTCGTACGTAAGCATCCTGTCTGATCACCTGCGTCCATTCATGTCCATTGTGCACTCCGACGGACTTGGACAATTCCAGCAGCTAGTGCGACACCCTACACGTCCGAAAATGCTACAGAGTGGCTCTAGGAGCTCTCTTGTGAGTTTAAACACTTCCGCTGACCACCAAACTCCCCAGACATGAACATTACTGAACACATCTGGGATGCCTCGCAACGCGCTGTTCAGATCAGATCTCCACCCCCTCGTATTTTTACCGATTTATAGATAGCCCTGCAGGATTCATGGTGTCAGTTCCCTCCAGCAGTACTTCAGACATCAGTTGAATCCATGTCACGTCGTATTGAAGTACTTCTGCGTGCTCGCAGGAGCCCTACTCGATATTAGGCAGGTGTACCAATTTCTTTGGCTCTTCAGTGTATAATAATTAACAGAAAAAATGTACACCTTAATATCACGTACTGATGTTAATGTGGCTGTCCGAGATTTGCAATACAGCTGACATTTTGCTCCAGTTTTCCATCTGCAATTAATCAGAATTTTTCAGTGGTATGTTACGTACAATTAGCAGAATGTTAGGCCTAAAGTGAAAGTATTACTTTTTGTTCATTTTAAGCATGTCATTCCTGTTTCATTCCTACATCATCTACTCTGCAAGCCACACCTCGAGCAACTGTACCCTACAGACCAAACTCGCGTCCGTAATTTGGTCTGACCGGGCTGTGTCTCCGTCCACTGCTACAATTGAACTGTTCAGATGGTGGTGGGTGCGCAGACTGGACGACAACCATAAGATTACGACGTGGAGAACAACCAGTCGCCAGCCGGTGTGGCCGTGCGCTACAGTCTGGAACCGAGCGACCACAACGGTCGCAGGTTCGAATCCTGCCTCGGGCATGCATGTTGTGATGTCCTTAGGTTAGTTAGGTTTAATTAGTTCTAAGTTCTAGGCGACTAATGACCTCAGAAGTTAAGTCCCATAGCGCTCAGAGCCATTTGAACCCTTTGAACAACCAGTCGTCCAACTGACTTTTGCAAAGTTGCACATGATATACACTTATAGATTATTAAGAGGAAAGTTTTACGCGCTGCATTCTAAACTACTACACTATCCGAATTTTTTTTCGCTCTTTATAAAAAAAGGACTTTCAATAGTCTATCAATTTGACTGGGCCATCGATAAGAATACTGGACATTACTTAAGATATACTGTACCGTTAAACGAGAGAGTGAGTCTGTCGTTAAGACGAGTAAGACATATAAATCTTTTTATGGGTATATTTACTTTTTATTAAGTTACACGTTTCTTACAAGTCATTTAATTGAGAATCACCAGTAAAATGGGAGTAATAGAATTGTGCCGTGTCTATGAAACATCCTGCTGATGTGAAGAACGACCCGTATCTTGGATACTGTCGTGAATTTGATGATGAATCTTCACTACTAATACGTGAAAAAACATTTCTTTGTCAACGGTTGCACTGGGAAACTGGTCAGTGGATGATGAACTGGACAAGCCATCTTTGACGGGTATCTGGTGCTGCTGCTTGTGTACTGACGTGCTTCTCAGATAGGCTGACGATGACGCTTAGCTAATATTTGTTTGGGTAGGCTTAGGATATTAATTTTACCGTCCGGTTTTTGTTCTGGGGCAAGAGACTTGAGCGCAGGTACAATAGATTATACGAAATTTCTTCATCTTTTGTTTCGCTTAATCCTTATAATGACGTTCTGTCACCGTCATCAAGTGCAGTACGATTCTGTTCAAGACATTTTTTTAAGTGGATGGTATGAGATTGGGGTAGAAGTAAGAAGTCCACATTCGCTATCACCTTCAAGACCACAGTCATGCAGAAAGTGTGTTGATCCTATTTTACTAGTACCTTCTGCTGAACGATTGTCGATTCATGGAAGTAAAAATAATATTTTGGCGAAGTAGACATCGTCTCTTTCTGACAGCTTGACCCGTTGTCGTACTTTTTTGTGCATTCAGTTCTCTAGGAAAACAGGTCCGCAAGTTGTTCCTATTTTTCTGCACTTCTGCACTTCGTAGCCTGCAGTTATAAACATACAAGTTAGTTGAAAATAATAGTGAAACTTCCTTGTTCTTCTTCTTATTATTATCACTATTTTGCAGATATCTAGCGACTGGGTCCTGTTTCAACACGCTGTCATTTGAATATCTGATCAGAGTGTCTACGATACGAGGTACTGTAAAAACAGCGTTTGAGCAAATGTGGGATATTCTTCTACCACTATATATGACAAATAAAGAAGAAGATGACTGGTTACAAACTACTACAGAATTTTATCATGGAACTAATTTTCTAAACGTACTTGGAAAGACCCACGGCAAGCATATATGGGTGGTGAAGCGAGAACATTCCGAATCTTCATATTTTAACTACAAAAAGTTCATCTCTTGTGTGACATTGTAAATTGGTTTACTTAAACATCGATTCATACGGGACAGTTACATTCGGAGTTAACTGGAAATTTTTAACATGGGTAAATGGCTCTCAGGAAAATGATGAAGAGGGAGAAGGTGTACCATTTTTTGCTATAGGTGACGAGGCCTCTGGGCTAGGAAATCACATATTATGTCTACATTCGAAAAAAACTGCACTAAAGCAAGAGAATGTTTAACTACAGGCATACTAAAGCGCACCATATGGTCCAATTTACCTTCGGTAATATGGCCAACACGCAAGTGACATATTTTTCGCCGTCCAACACACGTAAATATAAATTTTTGTGTCCGCATTTATTAAAGCACATTCGCAGATACACTCTACGTTTTCCCTATGGATAATTACATAGTTAAGGATCATATGACTGACGTACGATATTACTTAGCGTATTTTTCTTTATTACAAGGCTCTGTTCCATTTCAATATGATGAAGCATTACGCTGTAATATATTTGAATAATACATACAAAAAGAAAAATATTTCCAAATTTGTGGTAAGTTCCTATGGGACCAAACTTCTGAGGTCATCGGTCCCTTAAGCTAACTTAAACTAACTTACGCTAAGGACAACACACACACCCATGCCCGAGGGAGGACTCGAACCTCCCACGGGGGGAGCCGCGCGAACCGTGGCAAGGCGCCCCAGACCACGAGGAAAAAAAAAGAGAACATACATTATTTTATTTATTTTTTGTATCACATAAATTCTATCCCGGAACGACTACATAACAGACTTCGAGCCATAAAATTATCTTGATATTTATGGATGGATATTCGTTTAAGCTCTTTTTATACGAAGCTGGTCGTTTGTCGACTACTTCGATTACAGTTTCGATCTTCGGTTATCAGCGCCATTTCACCGCCTGACATTATGTACAGGAAAGAGCGCCAGGCCAAAAATTTGCTTAACAGTGGAAAGTCTGCACACTCGTATAGTTCGGCTTGCTGTTTAAGCAGTCGGCCGATTGCTGGAAAACAATGAAGTCTGAAGAGAATCGAAGGGTCCATTAAACTTTACTGTCGGTAGATTTTAAATGTTTGAGTGTGCGCACTCCCATTTGTCTTCGTGGTAATTAAGGGACCGATCCAACTATTGTCCGATTAAGAATCTTCAGAGTGCATTGTCTCGTAAGTGCTTAGCAGAAGGTTCATTGAACCACCTTACGACTATTTCTCCGCCGTTCTGCTATCTAACAGCACGCGGGAAAAACGATCACATAAATCTTTCTCTGCGCTCTCCGATTTCTCTTATTTTAGAAAGATAATCATTTCTCACTGTTCAGTTGGGCGTCTAAAAATATTTTTGCAATTTTTATAAATGTACGTAACATAATATAGAAGAAACATAATTAATTACAGATGAAGGACTGGAGACAAATATCAGTTGTACTGCGAACACCAGACAGCAGTATGTGACAATAAGATACATTCTTACGTTTTTCTGTTAAGTATTTTATAAAGGAAATTATCGTAATCGCGAAACTGTCAAGTATTATATCAAACAAAACTTCTTTAGATGTTATTTGACAGAGAATAAATGAACGAACTGATGATGCTGAAGCATCACCGAAATATGTTTAAGAGTCAAACAAGAAGAATTTTCAGAGTGCATTGTCTCGTAAGCGTTTGATCAAGGCAGAACTGCATTTACATAATTACATATCAGAAAGCAAATACGTACGGATCCAAAGATGAATTTATTATAACACATAATTTGCGTTACACTTAACGTAAATGTATACAGCAGTGGACAGACGAACTGAAATGGCAATTGTCTGCTACTAAAAGAGAACATTTAACTATCTAAAGATATACAGAAAAATAAACAAATCTCTTCCACGTTCTTAACGTAGACATTCATTTAATTTTCAATATCACGTATTTCCTTAAAATATACATAAATCCTTTTTCGTAAAGAAAACTGAAAAATGTTCTCCCAACAGTTGGACGTTAAGTATTCAAATAAACAAAACACGACACTCTAGTATTTTGTTATAATGCCATTCCTATGAATAAATGCTGGTGAACGCCTTGTCACTGAATATACGCGTGCTTGCTGGTTAAGACAGATCATTTTTCTCGCATTCCTGCAGAATAGTGTATTTCAGTCTTGTTTTACTTGTGATGTAGTGTTCCCCGATCCTCTCTTCCAACCCTTGACAGATGTTCGCGATCGTTTTCAAGTAGCGTGTCTGAGGTGGTTTTGTCACTGTACGTGGTGTGTTATAGATGATCCTTAACCTAACAACTTCAGAGTTATCCTTAGAATCCTTGTCTAGTTGAAAGTAGAAATTATTTCTAACGTTAGATTTCGAGCGCTTCTGTGCAGATATTCTTGTAGTACATTCTTATCAACATATGCAACATATCTGTTTATGTTGTCATCAACAAAATGTTACCTCACCCGCACTATTTGACGCTGTAAGTCCCTATACGATACGCTGCCACCCATGTGTTTGACCGAAGCCTCCATATTTTTACGATCCCACTCAGTATTTTTCTGCTTCCACATCTTTTATCGTCCATCATTTCCCTATATATTGCACCTGCTTCCAGCTGACCATAACACACGATCCCAGAACTAGCTTCGTTGCACACATTTTGCGAAATAGTAAAAGTATGGTCGCATTTCTTTACTTACGATCGGTTTCGTCCTTGGTAATCTGGAACTGCATTCAGTCTGTTCAGAACCTTAGAAACTATTCTTTCGTCTACATCTACATTTACGCATACATACTCCGCAAACGACCGTACGGTGCGTGACGGAAGATACCTTTTACGACAACGAATCGTTTCCTATTCGGTTTGACTAGGAGACAGAGTGAGAGAAAAACGACTGTCTGTATGCCTTCATATGAGCGCTAATTTCTCGTATCTTATTTTCGTGGTCCTTACGCACAATGTATGTTGGCGGCAGTAGAATCGTTCTGCAGTCAGCTTCAAATGCCGGTTCTCTAAACTTTCTGACTAGTGGTGTCCGAAATGAATGTCTCCTTCCATCCAGAGATTCCCACTTGAACTCCCAAAGCATATCCGTAACACCTGCATGCTGATCGAATCTACCGGCAACAAATCTAGCAGCTCGCCTCTGGACTGCTTCGATGTGTTCTTTAAATTCTACCTGGTGCAGATCCCAAACACTCGAGCAGTACTCAAGAATAGGTCGCATTAGCGTCCTATATGCAGTCTCCTTTACAGATGAACCACACTTTCCTAAAATTCTCCCAATAAACCGAAGTCGACAATTCGCCTTCCCTACCACAATCCTTACATGCTTGTTGCTTTTCAAATGGCTTCGCAACGTTACACCTAGGTATTTAAACGAATGGAACAGGACACTACTAATGCTGTATCCGAACATTACGGATTTGTTTCTCCTACTCATCCGAAAATGGTTCAAATGGCTCTGAGCCCGATGGGACTGAACATCTGAGGTCATCAGTCCCCTATAACTTAGAACTACTTAAACCTAACTAACCTAAGGACATCACACACATCCATGCCCGTGGCAGGATTCGAACCTGCGACCGTAGCGGTCACGCGGTTCCAGACTGAAGCGCCCAGAACAGCTCGGCCACACCCCTACTCATCCGCATTAACTTACATTTTTCTACATTAAGAGCCAGTTGTCATTCATCACACCAACTAGAAATTTTGTCTAGGTTATCTTGTATCAACCTACAGTCATTTATCTTCGACACTTCCTGTACACAGCATCATCATTGAAAAATCGCAGATTCCTGCCCACATTGTCTGCCGGATCATTTATGTATACAGAAAAGGCAATCACCTTCCCAAGATGTTTTCCCAGACATGCTCTAATTTCTGTTGCGGCTATTCTGGGATACTGCTTCACCGTTTTCATCATTTTTCTTTTATCTATAGAAGAAAGTTTTGGCAGAGTACCAGGGTAGGCAGATACAGTATTGTATTCCTCCTTTTATAGCGTTGGATGACACACCACACAGTGGACACATTTCTGTGTATGGCTTCTCCAGTTTCTTTACATGTCTAGTTTCGTTCACGCTTACATAATATGATTGTGCACTCCTTTACGCTTGCGTCTTTTCCGTTCATCCCCATGTGGACAGTGGCCATTCGTGCCTGAACTTGATTGTGCACTTCATGACGGTAGACACGAATGAGGAGGTTTGAAGGTACAAATGCTAACATTTCCTCCATTTATTGTGTTAGCTGTTGTATCATACAGCGCATTTGAATACTTGTGTCACAAGGTAACGTAAAGTTTTTGCTAGAAATCACATGTTGAAGAATGCACGCGTACTTGTATCATTCGTGTAATGTGTACGTGTTTGAAACACGCGATAACGCTTCGTGCAATCAGGAAATAATTCCGCCTTCTGTGTCGATTAATTCGACATTTAAAACAGCATATCCACAGATTTCAATGCTTCTTTCTCCTCTGCATATTATATTGAAAGTCTTGTCATTGTATAACGACTAGCAAAATAATTGTCGAGAAACATATGTAACGCAATAAAGAAGGCAGCAACAAAAATAAATTTTTTACACACTTGAGAAAATGGCAACCCAAACAAGCCACCTTCATTTTTTAAGTGCCTGGAACAAATTAGAAAATGTAAGTTTGTATTTTTTCTCCTGGTGTCTGTAACAGTGAGGAATATGTCTTCGTCAGGTGCTCCAGTTTTGTTTCAGCTTATTGAATGATACACCTGTGTATGTGGGTTTTCAAACAGTTTCCAAATTATTCACTGTTCTGT